>NC_090760.1:38635997-38653497 GCF_036898095.1 Palaemon carinicauda | reverse complement strand
TATTCCTTCGTTAAAGCAGTTCGTCATATCAGCACTCCTAATATGCATGACCTCAGTCTTACTCTGGTTGATCGAAAATCCAATCTCTCTCCCCTCTATTAATAACCTATCAATCATTTACTGTATATCAGCCATTGTAGAGGCAATTAAATTTTTATCAACTGGGCAATCAAGATCACATAATACCTTGTCCCCTTTCACTTGAATGTAATTATTTATTTCTTGCATTACCTTGTTCTTAACAAAATCATTCACCCCAATAGGCAGTATAGAGGACAGTATTCCACCTATTAGTACTTCAGTGTTGACTTCAAATGCATCTGCATAACTACCATCAACCATTACCCTACAAGTTCCAATATGCGTATCCATTATGATTTATACAATCTTTCATGATATACCATCTTCATCCTCAATGAAGTCTTCCTCATTGGTGTGGCTGGCCTCTCTAGTGTCCCTTGAAAATGTTCTTTCCACCAAGCTCAAATTCAAATTCCTTATTTGGAAGATTACCATTTTTATTTCCGATAGGTAATTCTCATATATTCCTCTTTTTTTTCCAATGATTTCTTGAATATCCTTATATGCATATCTTATACTTCTTCCATCGCCTCTATCTGGATTCTTAGCTTACTGCAGTAGTATCTATGAACCTTATTTTGTCTCTCCTACATCTTTTTTCACTGTCAAGGCTCATATACTCAGTTTGTAATGATCTCCAATGAGGCCTGTATACCATCTGTGTGTCACACGATCATACATAGTAACGACATTTCATTTTGTGTATATATTATGCTTGTATCTTCTCTCTCCCCTCGTACTAAAAAGAACCTGAAATAACATATATGTTTTTCTCACCGTTAACTGTTAACCGGTGTGGTATAAGTTAAACAGGAAAATTCCTTTTACATTGAACCTGAAATAATGTGTCTGTTTTTCTCACCGTTAACTGTTAACAGGTACGGTGTCGGTTGAACAAGAAATTTCCTGTTGCATTGAGTTTTTGTATATAAAGGCGAATGTTTGTAAGAAAGTTACTCAGTTGCTTTCATCCCGTCTCTGAGTCACAACCTTCTCTCGGCTCGTCACATTGGTGACCCCGGAAGTCGACTCGCTCCTCACGCCTTCCACCACCCATCTCCCCTCCGTCGTTGGTACTATGGCGGACTCTATGGAAGTTGGCGCTGCGGCTGCCCCATTGAAACTTTTGCATTCACCAGCGGAGAGGCGTTTGCTCGGTTTCAGCGCGCAGAAGTCCAATTTTGCATCAAGGGCGTGACTTGCTCAACCACCAAAGCTGATTATGTTCTCGCAGCGATACTTGAGGACACCTTCCTGGAAATATCCGACTAGCTTTGTGAACAAGGAGACACCCCAATAGCATATGACGTCCTCAAAACACACCTGCTGCAGTACTCGCCGTCGCCATCCGCCCGTATAGCAAAGCTTTTTCAGCTCTCTCAACAACTGTCGGGGGACCAAAGGGCTTCGATGCCCTCAAGGAAATGACCAGTATCGCTCGCCTGCAGCCTGCCACAGACGGCTCTCCTCGTGAGGTGAACCTAATTCGTGCCCTTTGGATACGCCTTTTACCCAAAGCTGTGTGCGCTGCCATATCTGATGTTGACAGTTTACCCATAAAGGACTTGATGACCAAAGCCGACGCCCTTTTGGATAGCTACTTCAAGACCTCCATCAACGCCTCCACTCCTGAAGAAGAGGACGCCTATTCACCGTCAACCGAAGCTGATGTGAATGCCGTAGGACATAAACCCCTACCCCGTGGTTTACGAAGCGGCGGCAAAGCCACTCACCACCCACCACTCGCTCGCGCCCCAACCAACAACTTCTACAGCCACTTACTGCCTCCCATCCACCGCAGTTTTGCTACTACCACACCAGATTCGGGGCAACTGCGAAAAAATGTGCCAAAGCTTGTCAGTGGCCAAAAAACGTGTAAATAGGCTATCGCTCGTGGAGGTGGCCGCCCGTGTTTCTAATCTTTTCTTTTCACATGATGCAAGAACAGTCGTGCAATTTTTTGTGGACACGGGTGCTTATCGTTCTCTTTTGCCAAGGGAACTCTTCAGGACACGACGTAGCCTGTCTACGTCTGTCGACATACGCTTGGTAGCTGCCAACAGATCTGTGATACCCACCTACGGTTACGAGAACCTCATAATCTCATTTAGAAACAGTAAATTTAATTGGAAGTTTCTCATTGCTGATGTCACATTGTCAATCCACGGTGCGGATTTCCTCTCTTATTTTCACCTTCTGGTCAATGTCGCCCACCGACAATTGGTCAACGCAGACAAATTATTGTCCATACCTTTTCAACAACACCCCCCCCCCCCCTCACCCTCCAACCTCGCTCTCAACATCAGCGTACCCGCGGATGCTACACCCACCTCCTCATGTCATTCCCGGAAGTTTTCCGTCCATAACTTCGCCAAACGCCCACGGCCCCTGCTAAGCACGGTATTTATCACCCTATCAAGACAACGGAACCCCAGTCTTCGCAAAATTCAGACGTCTGGCACCGGAATGATTGGCAGCCGCCAAACAGACGTTCGCCGAAATAGAGGAAATGGGCCTTTGCCAAAAGGCCTCCATCCCATGGTCGTCACCCTTACACATCGTTGTCAAGAAAGACGGCTCCCTCCGTCCATGTGGGGATTACAGGCGCCTGAACATCCACACAGAACCGGATCACTACCACCTCCCAAAAATTGCTGACGTGACCTCCTACCTGCACAAAGTGAAGGTTTTCTCTAGGCTCGACCTCCTGAAGGGGTATTATCAGGTGCCTATGAACCTAGAAAACATCCCCAAGACTGCCATCACCACTCTGTTTGGTACATACACCTTCAATTACTCTTGGTTTGGTCTTCATAATGCTGGGGCCACGTTTCAACGTCTTATGGATGGCATCTTAGGGGACCCACCCCTTTTGTGTATGTTATGATGATGACATACTTATGTTCTCCTCCTCAAAAGAGGAACCCCTCCGTCACCTGCGCATCGTGTTTGATCACCTGCAATAGAATGTACTTGTAGTCCGGTACGACAAATGTACCTTTGGCGCAAACAAAGTGCTGTTCTCAGGGCACCGCATAACTCCTGAAGGAGGCCATCCTCTCCCTGAGAAGGTAGCAGCCTTTCAGGACTTCTCCACGCCCTCGACCATCAAAGTTCTGTAGGAATTCCTGGGCAAGATCAACTATCATCACCGTTCTCTGCCAGCCATTGCTACCACCCTTACTCCCCTCTACGTCTCACTCAAGGGCAAGCCGAAGGACCTGAAGTGGGGTCTCCTTCAAGAAGTAGCCTTCTGCAATGCAAAGAAAGCCCTATCAAATAATGCAGCTATCACTTTTCCTATCACACATGCCCTTCTCCTTCTCTCCACCGATGCCAGCAACGTCGCTGTGAGTACAGTACTCAAGCAGTTGATCAACGGCTTGTCCCACCCAGTGGCCTTCTTCAGCAGAAAACTGTCCAAGGAAGAATAGGGTTATTCTACCATCAATCGCGAATTGCTCACGGTGCACTGGGCTGTCTGTCACTTTGGCCATTTCTTAGAAGGTACGCCCTTCGTCATTCGCACAGACCACATTCCTCTGGTGCACTCCTTCACTCGACAGTCTGACGCCTGGTCCGCCCGTCAACGCCGACATCTCTCCGTCGTGGCTGAATACAATTGCATCCTTCAATACGTCCCTGGGAAAATGAATGCCGTTGCCGATGTCCTGTCAAGAAACCTGTTGGCTTCCGTTCAACTGGGATTGGATTACAACGCCAAGGCTGAAGCCCATCGACCGGATCCAGAGTATCAAGCATGTAGGACATCCTGCATGTCCCTCCTTTGGGAAGACTTCCCCCTTGAAGACTCCAATTCCACCCTCCTATGGGACATCAGTACTGGTAGACCTTGACCTTGGATTTCTGCTCCCATGTGCCGGCAGGTGTTTGATTTTATTCACGGCCTTTCACATCCCTTGTGCCATTCTACTGCACAGCTGCTGAAGATGAAGTTCATTTGCCACGGCATTTCTAAGGATGCAAAGGATTGGGTGCGCACCTTTACTTCTTACCAAACTTCCAAAGTACATCGACATACGGATTCAGGAGTGGGCACCTTTCCTCAACCTCAGCGTCATTTCGCACATATTCCCTTTGACGTTGTAGGCCCCCTACCCACACCACAAGGATACCGTTACCTGTTTACCGTCATCGACCGCTTCACTTGTTGGCCTGAAGCCATTCCCATGGAAACTGCAACGTCAACCTCATGTATATTTGCCTTACTCTCAGGATGGATTGCAAGATTTGGTATCCCTGAGCACATTACTTTTGACAGGGGGTAGTACTTTGACCTCTCAATTGTGGACATCATTAGAGAATCTCCTGGGCATCACCCTACATCAGAAAACTGTCTACAACTCTGCTGCCAATGGAATGGTTGAACATTTTCATCGCACCCTCAAAGCAGATTTGATGTCCCGTTACAAGGATTCCAACTGGTTTACTCAGCTTTCCTGGGTCCTCCTGGGACTAAGGACTACTCCTAAGGACACCCTCGACGTCTCGGCAATTGAAATGGTGTATGGCGACCCGTTGGTCGTTCCTGCTGAATTTTTTCCTTCTATAGCCTCCTCCGACAATCTCCAGCGGATACGTCACATCGTGGGAAAATTTACTCCATGCCGCCAGTCTTACAAGCCCTCAGCGAAGCATTACATACCGACAGACTTGCACTCTGTAACGCATTTCTTCCTGTGCAACGACACTAGCAAGCCACCGCTATATGCTTTTCCTGGTCACTAACATTGAATTTTTGTATATAAAGGCTAGTGTTTGTAATAAAGTTACTCAATTGCTTCCATCCTGTCTTTAAGTCACAACTTTCTCTCAGCTCATCACACCTGTATTACTTTAATAACTCAAAGTTAAGTTTTGCTTTTTCTTTCTTTATCTATCAAAATAAGTCCCCCACAAAAAGAGTTTGTCGTTCATTTGGTGTTTAAGCACACTACAAGCGATATAACTTAAATTATGTTAACCAGACTATCATTCCAAAGAACAATAGGCTCAGTCATTTTATATATATATATATATATATATATATATATATATATATATATATATATATATATATATATATATATATATATATATATATATATATATATATATATAATTACAATTGAAAATATCGCTCAAAATGCAATTCCAGTATCGTTAAGATGTTATATTTATATCTTCAAAGAGTATGACACTTCAGGGAGAAGTTGCTTTGTTCTAATTCCTAACAAATCGAAGCAATATCAGACATTTCTGCTGGAGGATCAGCGTGTCTTGTTGTATTCCAGATCCAAGTAATCTTACAACCTGCGAGTAGCCTCATTTATGATTTGCTTACAGCCTGATTCTGAGATAGACACAAGCTCTTGAACCATGGCAATCAACATGAGAAACCAAATTTACCACTCCCTATGGTGGCCATGAAAATCACTAACTACCACAAACAGGACATTTTTATCATCTACATATCCAGCCATAATAAGATAACAATTGAGAACAGAAATATCTAAGGCCGCTTTCTGATAGATGGTAAAAAAAAATAAGTTTTGCCTTACAAGTAACACTGATTTGTACAATTAAAAAAAATCATTTAGTTCCTGCAAATGTTAGTGACCAGGAAAAGCATCATTCATGACAACAGTTACGGCTGACAGATCTGCTTGAAGAAAAAGCAAAAATACGTGACTGAACTAGGCGCCTTTCTTATAATCATGAATAGCTCAGCAAGGACCAATGCTTTCTTCAGTATTTGGCATACGGTAAGGAGTCTTGAAAATATCTGGAACTTATCCTTCATATTCTTTATTATTCCTGCTGACTGTCTGACTGTCAAAATAGACCCTTGCTCTCAATCTGAATTGCTCTTCTCCTCACTGGTGATGTGAAGCAATAAATTCAACAAGAACCTTATCTGCGAAGTTATTTTTATCTATCACCACTAAATCAGTCAGTAATCCTATAAAAATTATTTCTAATTTAGCTTATGGCCCTATAATGTGCATGTATTTTCTAGAAAAATATATTTAGAGTACTTGGGTTGTTCTCATGATGCTTGTTGTATGATATGGAAGTAATATTTACTTAAATCCAGTGACCAGAAGATTAACTGGACTCGGCAACCATCCATCAATGAAGATCAGCTGGACTTTCTGTTATGCAATAGTGTCCAAATTACCTTTGATCACTATGGACTTGATCATAAAATGTCAAGCTCCATTTGACACTTATCTGCTCTTATCACCATTAATCAAAGTTAAAAGATGACCTTTTATCATCAGGGTAGTAAACTTGAAAGACTATCTCGTTAGTTTGCACAAGCTAAATACACTTATTT
This sequence comes from Palaemon carinicauda, assembly GCF_036898095.1. Lineage (NCBI taxonomy): Eukaryota > Metazoa > Arthropoda > Malacostraca > Decapoda > Palaemonidae > Palaemon > Palaemon carinicauda. The sequence goes on along the minus strand of NC_090760.1, from coordinate 38,647,076 downwards.
ACCTTATTCTGGTGACAAATGATACAGATATGAGTCATTCCCTTTTACCAAATAATGGTAAACCTACTTCAACTAAGGAGCTATCTTAGCCTCTGACCTGTAGTAGTGTTCATATCAACTTCATTGTAGCCATCATTATCACAACATTTTCTTTTCCATATCTGAGAGGTAAGTAGTTGCTAATACACAGAAATTACAAAACAACAAAAAAGAAAAACCTAAGCTTAGATATATATCTGCATCGTTGATTTTATCGATAATGCTCTTTATGGTAGCCATAGAGTGTTCCTGTTCCCGATGCAACGGAAGCAATGGTGTAATGCTACTTTCAAAAAATCAACCAGCTTTCTTTCTTTCCTAATGGAAAACCCAATGATTTCAACCTCATCTTATGTTAAATAAAATTCTTCCATTATGGGAAAAGCCTTCTTAAAGTGCAAATGGATTGTTAGATGAATGCAATATCCAATTTTTCATCCATAGGAAGATTGGGATTCTCTAGAATAAAAACTGTTTTCTTCTTATTAAGCCTTTTAGCTTAGATTGGTCCACATTCCTCACCATGAATATTCCAGCTAAACATATTAGTTCCTTGGAAGTATGTTTTAAACACATTAGTTCCATAGAAGGTTTTGGCTGTTGCTGCAGTCTTAAACGTTGGCCACTTAAGAAGCTGTAAACATCTATTTCTTCAAGGCTGCTGGAAAAATGTCTCTATTTTCAATATAACTGGCTAAAATTACGTATTGTAAGTAGGTTAATATTTTTATAAACATGTGACAACATACTGAGTAAGTTTCAGTAAGATGTATTGTACACATAAGCAAGAGGTATTTAATGTACTGTGAATGTCAATGCATGTTTCTACTTTGCATATGGTAAGGCCATAGTACTGAAATAACTAGCCATTCAACATCAACTGAAGTTGAGGTGAATACTATACGAAATAAGTGTTTATCTTGTGTCCCGCCTGAGCAGCGACAAAGCCACCCCCCCCCCTCCCCGGTCTCGCCCTCACCGTAACCAATGCCCTCAACAGCCAATGGAAAATAACTCTCACCCTCAGTTGTGCTACTACCACTCCACTCCAGACTAGTTCCTGTTCCTAAGAGATATGCTATCAGATATTAATAGTAAAAAAAAGTGGAAAGTAGGCGGTACCTTCCTGTTAACAAATCTCTTTTTCCATGATTCAGTATCCATCACGCCTGTCATTCATTTCTCCCAAGGTTCCTCTCAAAGGCACCTCCCCGTCATTCTAAGACTGCTGGTGTCCACCAGGTTGGCCCCCAACGTCTCTATTATCCCCACCTACAGTTGTGAGACACTGACGCTGTCATTTGAGGGTAGTCAGTGTTAGTAAAATTTCATCAGTGCAAACGTTACCCTTCCTCTCCTAGATGTAACTTTTATCACGAATTTCCACCTTATGGTCAACAATGCACGTCAATACATATTCATTGCCAGTTATTGATCGTTCCATACCTTTATCACTTCTTCCCTCTGACTTCACTCTCATCATCAGCATGCCCATGGATGCTTATGCCTATCCTTCACTTTATATCTTAATGTCATCTGCCAGAACTATAAAATACGCTCACAGTTTCTGCCAAATATATGTTATCATTCACCATAACAAGACAATGAGAACCCCAGCGATAGCAAGAAGTCTGGCTCCAGACCATTTGATAACTGATAAACACATTCAATGAAATGGAAGAACTGGGTCTTCGTCAAAAGGCCTCAAGTCCATGATCATAACATTGTCATGAAGAAGGGTGGATCCCCACTCTCTTGTGAAGATTACATGGAGAGAGAACCAGATGAGTAATATTTCCCCAACATCACCGACATCACCACCTACTTTCGCAGTGTTGAAGGGGTATTATCAGGTGCCCAGGAACCCTGAACACATCTCTAACATTACTATTACCGCCCTCTTTGGCACATATACTTTCAATTGCTCCTGCTATTACCTTTTGAATGCCAGGGCCGCATTTTAATGCCTCATTAATAACATTTTAAGGGATACCCCCATCTGCGTATGATATGTAAATGTCACACTAGTAATTTCCTCCACCAAAGAAAATCATCAACGTCACCTACACATCATTCTCAACTGCCTGCAGAAAAAGGGCTTTATAGTCAAGTATAACATATTTACCTTCGGTGCCAAGGAAGTGGCATTCTTTTGTCGTCACATTACTCTTGTGGGCATTCAACCCCTACTTGAGAAGAATACCTCCTGCCATCGAAAGTCAAAGCACTGCATGACTTCTTCAGTAGGGTGATATATCATCAGTGGTTCTTGCCAGCAATCACCCTGACTCTTCACTCACTCTACGACTCGCTCAAGTGCAAACCATAAAACCTAACATGGTACTGCCCTCAGTAGTGGGCCCTCTTTAATGTAAACAAAGCCATATCAATAAGTACTTCTCCCATCTTTTCCTTGACCATTACATCCCTCTTACTCTCCACCAATGACAGTGACTTTACTTTAGAGGTATTAATCAAGTAAATGATCAACATCCATCTTCAGTAGAAAACTTCTTCCACAAACTATCAGCGGTGTATTTGGTTGTCCGCCATTTCTTAGAGGGCATGTTCTTTGTCATTCATACGAACCTTTTGCCACTTGCACAAACTTTCAATGGATAGTATGACACTTGAACTGTCTGTTAACACCAACATCTCTGACGATCAACCACTTTTCGGGATACCAGTGGCAGTGGCCGAAAAGATATACAGCAACACGTTTGTCTTCTCAGCGAATTTTTTTCATATGCCACCTCCTCTAATGATCTCCAATACCTATCACCCATTTTGGGAAAATATGCCCCCTAACATCAGACTTACAAGTCCCAGAAAAGCAACATCCATCTTCATCTGCACCAACACTTTCAAGCTACCTATAACATCCTTATATATGGGCCCATTGCTTTTCATCCATCGTACTCCAAAAACTTTCCTCCTTGACATTGGTGGAAAGAGGATTGATCACTATTGGCTGCTTAAATCTGAGTATCGCCTGCAAAATTACCCACCAACAGTACAACTCTCTAGGGCAGGTCACCCTCTTTCATATGCATGCTTGTTTCATGGGACAATCCATGTGGTACACATGCAGCAAAGATTTCAAAAGAAGATGAATGCCCTCTCTCCATTTCCTTTTACATTCAGCATACACATTAGCCGCCATCTGACTCTAATCAACTTAGACGACAAAAGCCATTGAACGTAACGTATGCTAATATCAACTGTAATTTCATCATTATTAAAACATTGTCCATCTTTATGCCAATTTCAACCTTATTGGCAAAAGCAATTGAATGTACACAAGTAATTGTTATCCTTATGTGATCTTATAGGACCCTATAATTAAAGTTAGTTATTTGGGAGCTTGTCTTGTATTCATGCCTCCATCACTCGTGTCCTAATATCTTCCACGTGAGAGTGTATGTGATTTTGTCCTAATGGGGTACCTTAAGGATCTACGTACAGACCATAATGCAATTGGTTACATACATCTATTATATAGGAGTACAAATACATATATGTTGGTTAGATACATCTATTATATAGGAGTACAAATACATATATGTTTCAGAATTTGGTGAATAAAACTGCAAATAAAGATTGCTGGAGAGGTTACAATATTTTTATCCTATACAGCAACTGTATCTCCAATGTTTTGAATACGCACATGTACTAAATTGCCCCATTCATCAGAGCGTTCTATGCATTTCTCTTGTAATGAGTCGATAAATTCTTTAGTTCTGGACTCATGTATTTTATCACGTCTCTTAAGAGGTTGTTTACTTATAACACAATAGTCAATACACTTTCCACAATACACACACTGGTTTCGTTGGTCGAAATCCTCTTTCTGGGACCTGCGAATTGGTGCCTTGTACTCTGATCTTTTACCAGAGTTATCTGATTCTCTCTTCCTTTTCTTAACATTCTTAGGCAAGATATAATTCTATCTACATCTCCTGTGTATAGGAATTGATAGTGATCTGTTTACTAACAACTGGTCTAACCCATCCTTTATTTCACTGCTGATTGCTAAGACTTTGCCCAATCCCTTTTCACCTATTGGCTTCATTGCAGAGAACACACATCGGCATCTTTCTTCCATCACTCATACCTCGAAACAAAGAAAAGTTTCTGATGTCAAACTAAATCACTGGTTCTTAATTCGTATTTTGAAAATAATTTTTAATCGCAGATTACAAAAAATTTGGAAAACAATGCCTTTGGTGCCGAGAGATTGGATATTTAGAGCACAATAAGTAAGTCTGAATACTATTAGTCTTTACCTAATTTAGTTCATATATATATATATATATATATATATATATATATATATATATATATATATATATATATATATATATATATATATATGTGTGTTATAAAATGCAAAATTGAGATATTTTGAGAGATTTTGAGATTATACCAGATGAATTTAAAGTACCTGAACAGCCTTTTCTGATGAAATTTGGTGTAATCACGAAGGATCTGTGTGGTAGGCTAAGTGTCTGGGAACGGCTCACTAGTGAGATACGGGAAGTAGCTTATACAGGTCCAGGACGAGTTCACTTTTCCTCACCACCCCTTGTAATGGGTATCACAGTGTATTAGGGAAAGAGAGTGGGAATATGGTATATGTAGGAGAATTGAAAACAGGAGTTAGTAACGACTACAAATCATATTCTGAATTGCATAAGATCTCACACCACGTTATTTCGAGGAAACAAAGAATTTTTTTATATATTAAAGTATGACTAAATGGGTAACATATCAAATAAATGACATGAAAATATTCTTCCACTGCTTAAAACCTAATATGTAAAACTTTTTCTCCCATTTTTAGCATTATTAGTTCAGAAAGTGGGTTCCGTACTAACGGCAGCTATTTTGCACGCCATTTTTAATTACTCATTCAACTGAGGAAGAATTGTAGTACCATCAGTAAAAAAATCAGCTTTTTGCATTTTTTTTTTCAAGTTGGCATAAAGATTTTGATAGCTTATCCCACCTATTGACTGATGGCCTTGACTGAAAATTCCTTTATGCCCAATGATCTTACTTTTACTCAGCTTTAAATTGACTTCATACTTGACTATGATAGGCCTAGCCTGAAGAGCATAGTTCAGATGTGATATGGATGAACAGGAAAATCAAAAGCAGAGGTCATTAAAGCTGGAGCTATTGCTGATATTCTGTATGACAACCATTACTCAATAAATTTACTTTAGGGGTAGCTTTCCTGGTCATATCACTCATGAGAACTGCTCACCACGAGACCTACAGTTTATCATATACATTCTCAAGTACTTGGCAGATTACACAGAAGAGTTTGCATTTATTGTTAAAGAGACATCATCGAAGTACTTACACTAATAGAATTCTTCAGTTTCTTTTCAGTGTTTTGGGTCTCTAGTGGGAGCCTATTATACAGCCTCGCAGCCACATATCCGATAGCGCTAGAATCTACATTAGACATATATCTTGACTGCAATCATTTGAAACCATAGGTACTATTATTGTGTTTACACTTCAAATGAGCCTATCAAGGATATGTATTTTTCTTTTTTTTTCAATATCTCCCTCTCCCCCTCACTGATAAAAGGGACCTGTTTAATCTAGCCTTTATATACATAAAACTGTCTAAATATATTTGACATTCTTACTCAAAGCCTCTTACATGTAAACTCGATATCTGTTGAAATAAGGTTAGTTCCATTTTCTTCCCCTCTCAGATACAACCTAACGGCCACTCAAATAATTGGAAACCACTGGAGGACCCCTCCCTTCCGGCTTCCCCTTCACTGCAACCCGGAATCATCTATCAATGCTATACAGGTGAAACTACCGACCTTCCCCCGTACTAAGTCATTCACCTTGTTTCAATATGAAAAGGTCTAGTTTCTCATTAAGGGCGTGACTCGCTTAACCACCTAAGCAGGCTATGTTCTCATGTTAATCCCTGTAGCAATGATCACCATCACCAGCAACCCATATAGCCAACCTTTTTCAACTCTCTCAACCACAGTTCGGGGACAAAAAAGTTTCGCTCGCTCTAAGGAAAATGACCAGTATCGCTTGCCTACAACCTACTGCAGAGGGCTCTCTTTGTGAGTTGAACCTGGTTCATGCCCTTCGGGCATAATGCCTAATCGAACATGTACGCACTGCCATACATGATGTCTATATTTTCATTTTCCTTATGAAGAACATGGTGATCAAAAGTTACCTCATTTGTGGACAGCCACTTCACCACCCTCAAGACCTCTATCAATGCCTCAACCCTTGACGAAGAGGACAACTATTCCATATTAACTGAAGCTGACACCAATGTGATAAGGCACCGATGCCTACCCTATGACGAGTCGGAGTGGCGACAAAGCCGTACACCACCCACATATGCCACTACTTGCTCACGCCCCAACTAATGACTTCTACAGCCAATTACTGACGCCAATCAGCCACAATTATGTTACTACCACTTCAGATTCAAGACTAGCGAAAAAATTTGTGAACGGTGGTCAGTGGCCAAAAAAACATGTAAATAGGCCATCGGTCATGGCTGTACCCTACCCTGTCACTAATCTTTTATTTTTACCTGATCCAGGTATGGGTGTGCAATTTTTGGTAGGAATGGGAGCTTGCTATCCTCTTCTACCAAGATCACTCTTTAGGTCTGCAATCACCACTTGCAGGTACGAGACCCTCGCATTATCATTTGGAAACATCATATATCATTGGAAGTTTCTTGTTGCTGATATCACATTGTCAGTCCTTGGTGTGAGTTTCCTCTCCTATTTTCACTTCCAGGTTAATGGTGCTCATCGATGGTTTGTCAATGCAGACCTTGCTCTCCAAAACAGCACACCAACAGATGCTTATGCCCACCTCCTCATGGCGTACCCAGAAGTTTTCCATCTAGAACTTCACCAAATGCTCGCAGTTCATGGCAAAAGGTCACAGTATCTACCAATGTGTTATCTATCATCATATCAAAACGACTAAGGCCCAAGTGTTCATGAGATTCAGGTGTCTGGCACCTGATTGTTTGGTAGCTGATAAACAAATATTCACTGAAATGGAAGAAATAGTCCAATGCGAAAATGCCTCAAACACATGGTCGTCACCCTCATATATTAGCCCAAAGAAAGGTGGCTTCCTGCCTCCGTGTGGAGAATACAGGCTTCTCAAAGCACACAGAAACAAATAACTACATTCTTCCAAATGTCACCAAAGTGGCCTTCTACTTTAAAAAAGCGAGAGTTTTCCTCACACTCATCCTCTTGAAGGGCTATTATCAGGTGACCATGAACACAAAAGATATCCCCAAGACTGCCATCACCATATCCTTCGGTACATAGATCTTCAATTACTTCAGTTTTGGCCTTCGTAATACTGGAGCTACTTTTCAACCACTCATGGATGTCATCTTAAGGGATATCCTCTTTTGTGTATGTTACATTGGCAATATACAGTACTTGTATTCTCTTTCTGCAAAGAGGGACACCTCTGTTACCTATGCATCATACTCGACCCCCTACAACAGAACAGCCATGTGGTCTGATACGACAAGTGTATCGTTCTTAAGCCACCGCATCCCTCCTGAGGGAGTCCATTCCCTCCCTGAGAAGGTAGCCGTTGTTCAGAATATTCCCATCCCACGATATTTAAAGCATTGTAAGAATTCTTTGCCATGATCAACCATTATCAATGTGTCCTGCAAACCATTACCCCCACACTTGCCCGGGTGCCCCACTCTAGGCCTCCCTCAATGGCAAGCCTTCTGCAGTGCAATGAATGTCCTATCAATTGCTGCAATTCTCTCCTTGTCCCTCACTCCACTGATGCTTGTGTCGTCTCTATTGGTGCAGTATTCCAACAGGTGGTCAGTGGCTTGCCTTGCCCATTGGTCCTTTTCAGTAGAAAACTGTTCAAGGCCCAATCCGGATATTCTACCATCGGCCACAAATTACTGGCGGTGCATTTGGCTGTCCATCACTTTCACCACTTCTTAGAAGGTACGCCCTTCGTCTTTTGAATGGACCATATGCCTATGGTGCACGCTTCCACTTGATAGTCTGATGACACGTCCAGCTATCAAAACCGACATCTACCCACTGCAGCTGAATACCATTACATCCTTCAGTATGTCTCTAGGAAAATGAATTCGTTGTCGATGCCCTGACAAGTAACACATTGGCGGCCATTCACTTAAGACTAGTTTACAATGCCTTGGCAGAGGCCCAATGAAAAAATCTAAAGTACCAAGTATTTAGGATATACTACTCATCTCTCCATTGGGAAGACGTCGTCCTCGATGACTTCATGGTAGACCATGACATGGATACCTGGTCCCATGCACCATCAGGTATTTGATTTCATCCATGGCCTTCCACATCCCATATGTCGATCTACTGCACGGCTACTGAAGAAAAAGGTTTTCGGTCATGTCATTACTAGGGATTGAGTCAGCATCTGTACTTCATGCCAACTTCAAAAAATACTTCAACACACGAATTTAGAATTGGGCCCCTTCCCTTAACGTCAGCGTAGTTTTGCCCACATGCGCGTTGACATAGTAGAATCCCTACTCAAATAAAAAAGATATCCACTACACTCAGCCTGAAGCGAATCCCATGAAAACTAAAAGGACCACATCATGTAAATCTTTCTTACTCTCAGGGTAGATAGAGAGATTTGGTATCCCTGAGTTTATTACTTATGAAAGTGGTACCACTTTCACCTTTCAATCGTGGGCATTGATAGCGAATCTGCTTGGTATCACCCTACATCAGATACCCACCAACAACCCTGAAGCCAATGGAAGGGTGAATGTTTCATCATACCCTCAAATCAGATTTTATGTTCCAGTAAAAGGACTCCTACAGGTATACTCAATTTCCCCGGGTCCTTCTAGAACTAAGGACAACTCCTAAAGATGCCCCTTATGTCTCAGCATCTAAAATGGTGTATGTCGACCCATTGGTCATCGCTGCTGATTTTTTTTTTTTTTTTTGCAGCCTCCTCCAATAATCTGACACCTACATCACATTTTGGAAAAGTTGCTCGATGCCACCAGATTTAAATCCCCAGATAAGCAACATATACTGACAGATTTGCAATATGCAATGCTAATTTTCACATGCAACGACCCTAGCAAGCCACCGCTAACATCCCCGTAAATGTGCACTTTCCTCGTAATCTGTCACAATCCGAAGGCTCTTTAATTAACATTTGGGGCAAAGAAGACTGGGTCTCAGTTGATCACCCAAAACCTGGATATTTCCTGTAAGATGACCCCCTACAGTACACTTCTAATGATCAGTACACCTTAATTCAAACTCATGTTCTCTTAAAGGGGATTTATGTACCGTAGGTGTTTCACACACGCTCGTACACTGTATCAGTATTTTCAGGTGTTGTTTTTCTTTTATATCTCGTTCCCCCCTCACTTATAAAAAAAAAAAAAAAAAAAAAAAAAAAAAAAGTTTAAGCTTTAAGTCTGTTTAAGTTTTCATGACATTATTGCTCGGACCTCTTGTAGAGTAAACACGTTATCAATTGAAATAAAGATAGTTGCATTCATCTTACCCCTCAGTTATAACCAAATGACCTGCTCATATAGATAACTGTGGGCAGATGACGTCTCAAATATAATAAAGGATAAAGCCAGATAAGGCAAAAATCCTGAACAAAGATAATTTCACCTTTCCTAAAGATCTGGGAACGAAAAACACTGAACATATTAGAGGCCGTAGTCCATGAGTGCAAGGAAAACGATATTCTAAGCTCTAGATCATATCAGAGTCTGCGCAAACGCCATAAATACGAAGGGGGGACAATTTGTGAGGGAGTGTGTCGATCCGATCAATGCTCGTGTCGCAACGTTACCTTGTTTACTTGCCTAAGACGAGAAAATGTATATACTGATTATCTCACTTCCACTTTAAAGAATATTTGTGAGTTTAGCGTTCATTACTCGTTTTATCTAGCTTTCTTCCTTTCATCTTCCTTGCTAGTGTTCCTTATTATTAGACTCTTTTGTCTGAAATGCTGTACAACTAAGAAAACACTGAGTAAACAATGAATGAATAGTTATTACATAAACCTATTAACATCCCCTAAACTGAATGATGGACTTCAATCTTGGAGACAAAATTTTGAGTACTTTTGATTTTTAATTTTAAAGGTTTAGAATCCCCATCAGTACCTACCTTTTAATTTTTCTCTTTCTAAAATATATTCGTTAGTAAAACCTTTTTATTTTTATATGGTGTTAAACTTTCTATATACTTATTATGTGTCATATTTTGAACATGTTTCATACACCCCATTGTGAAATTGACACACACACACACACACACACACATATATACATATATATATATATATATATATATAAATATATTTACATATATATATATTTTTATATATATATATATATATATGCACACACATACACACACATGTATATATATATATATATATATATACATATATATATATATATATATATATGTATGTATATATATGATTGCCTACCTGCTCTTTCTACACGAGCGTATGCTTACCCTACAAAATTCTAAGGAAAGATTGAATCTTTAAAAATAAAAAGCAATACGACGGCAAAAATTATATGAGAGCGTGTGAGTAAAAGGCTACATTCCATTACATTGCCTACATGCCATTGCCGTGACTAGAAATCGTAAACACCAACGTTTCTGCATTTTATATGGAGGTGCTTGAGGTGCAAATCAATAATGGCAGTCTCATATTCTGTTTTGTGTTTATGCGGATATTATGTGTTTTTAAGGGTCATAAGTAATGATTTTCCAGATATAACATCCTCATCAGCATGTCTTTAGCGGTGTTCCGCAATCATCAAACATTCACCTTTCATCAGGGTAATCACGCATATGAAGGACTAAGATCAATAACAATGTTTTTTTTTCTTTATTTTATCAATAGATGGCGCTGAAGGTAAGGTACCACAATAACTCTTCATTCATAGTGTCAACATATGGCGTCAGAATTTAGAAAAAT
>NC_090760.1:38613497-38628497 GCF_036898095.1 Palaemon carinicauda | reverse complement strand
TCCGTCCCCCCTTTTACCTCTTAAGTGATGTTATCTAATCTAATCCACATAACTTTGAATAAGAATAAATTACAAGTTTCCATTTGGGAGAAAAAGATATTGTCGACATTCAAATAAATGATTCCGTTAAGTACAAGAGGTGCATTTTATTCTCTGTTGTATATCGATTACAGATACGCCTTCCTGCCTGGTGAGTATTAGACTGGCCACACACCAGAAATTGCTTTCACTGAAACGTGCTCACTAAATGTAGGGAAAGATTTAAAGGAAATAAAAGGCCTTGCACCGAGTTTTAGAATTACAGGTAGGTAAATATAATCGGGGCTGGATAAAAAATAAAAATGAAGCCACAAGAAGATTCCTTTCTTCTGCCATATTTCAGATGTGTTTTATTCTTCCTTTAAAGATAAGATGTTTAATTCCCCATATAGATGTTTCTAAGAGCAAGAGTTTGGTAGGGATATATATAATCATTATTACCTTCCTTTGTAAATATATATGAAGTTCTCCCTGAGAATATTAGTCCATATCCTTCACTCTCCCCAAATTACCTCGTTTCTTAATGTAAATGTTATAAAAATTATGCAAGAAAATTAATTTATTTGTTCTAGCCATAAAATTTACCATACACAAGAAAGAAAACATAAGTATCCATCTTCGTTCCTTTTCATTATTTAAAATATTTAAACATTTAAATATGATGTTCAATAGGCCTACTATAACTTTGTACGTTTAAATATATGAACTCATCTGCATTTTTTTATATATATATATATATATATATATGATGGCAATAACATTGACCTGAGTAAATGCAATAAAAATTTTCCAAAAATGTTTTAAAATATGTGTAATATATACTATCCCTAATATTTATAAGAAAATTATATTAACAAAGGCTACACATATTTAAGCGTACACTGTAAGAAAGAAAGCAATCCATATGATCAGTCATTTCATGAATGCCATCTACGTATCATCCAACTTTTGAATAGCTAAAAGTAGAGCATAAGTCAAAATATAAGGGCGCATTAAAGCACTTCATTTTGAAACAGCCTTTAATCATTACCTAATATCATATATTTTTACCTATGTTCAGAAAGTGATATATTTCATGTAAGGCAGACACCTAAAAGTATATATAATATTCAAAATGGCATATAAATGCTGTTTAAAATTATTATGGTCATAATCCATTGTCTGTCCAATGGCTTCATTTTAGTCACCAGATTAACTGATTTTAATCTGACAAAGTAATCCATTTTAATGCCTGCATCAAAGGAAATATTTTGTCAAAATTCACAACGTGAATCAAAGCTCATATCTGTAATAAAAAGATCTTATATAATCCCTTTATGGTGAATTAGTTTCAGGCCTTCCTGGTATCATGAAGAACCTGACCTCAAAGCATTTTCCTGTTATATATGTATATATCTGTGTATACATATATATATATATATATATATATACATATATATATGTGTGTGTGTGTGTGTGTTTATATATATATATATATATATATATTTATATATGTGTGTGAATATATATATATATATATATATATTTATATATATGTGTGTGAATATATATATATATATATATATATACATATATATTTTTATATATATATATATATATATATATGTATATGTATATATATAGGTGTGTGTGACTATATATATATATATATATATATACACACACACACATATATATATATATATATATATACAGGCTGGCCAGGGCACAAGCCGCCCGTTGAGTTACTACCACTAGAGAGGTATTGGATCCTTTGACTGGCCAGACAGTAATGCATTAGCTCCCTCTCGCTGGTTACGGCTTATTTTTTCTTTGCCTACACTTACACAGAATAGTCTGGCCTATTTTTTACATATTCTCGTCTTTCTTCATACACCTGACAACAATGAGTTACTAAACACTTCTTCACCCAGGGGGGTCAATTACTGTACTGCAATTTGTTCAGTGTACTTTCCTCTTGGTAATGGTAGAAGAGACTCTTTAGCTATGGTAAGCAGCTCTTCTAGGAGAAGGACACTACAAAATTAAACCATTGTTCTCTAGTCTTTGGTAGTGCCATGGCTTCTGTACCATGGTCTTCCACTGTCTTGGGTTAGACTTCTCTTTCTTGAGGGCACACTATTCTAAATTATTATTCTTTTTTCTTCCTCTTGTTTTTTTGAAATGGTGTGTTGAACAGGCTTAATAGAAGGGCCAGGGATGCCTGGTGGTTTATCAAGAGGTTGTCTTTTGCTTTTTCTGATTCTTTTCCTTCTCAAAACCCTACTTACTGTCCTCCCTTCAGTTGAAGTGGCTATCCTGGAGGGTATTTAGCCTTTCATGGTGTATTGGCTCCTCCATGTTGACCATTTTTTCCGACTTTTTACTATAGTCGATGGGTATCATCAATCATTTTATTTATAATTCTGTACATATTGTTTTTGTTATAGTTCTTGTTAATCTAGTTTTCAAGTATGATGTCTCCTATTCATTTCTATTAATTCTTATGCTGTCTGGAGACATTGAACGAAATCCGGGACCAGTATGTCTTAGATTTCGTCAATGTTGTCTTCTGTTTTGCAATATTCGAGGTCATCATGCAAATATCCAAGACCTTATAGTTATGTCCAGACAGAATGATATTCTTCTCTGCTCAGAAACTTTGGTTTCCAATATGAGGCACTCATCTGAGCTCCTTATAGCCGGTTTTAAGAAGCCAATTATGTTGAAATGTGATGCCATTCCTAGGGCCAGGGGAATGGCGGTGTATATTAGGAATGAATACCCTGCTTCTCATAAGTCCTGCTATCAGTGTGGATGTCATGAGATTCAGGTAATAAACGTTTGTGGCAGGCATAACAACTACTTTTATTTGTGTTGAATCTACTGGAATCCAGACATGGATAATTCTATTATTTTGTCTTTGTTGGGGATTTTAATGCTCACCATAGAGAGTGGTCAAGTTCTATCTCTCCTACCGATCGCTATGGCTTAAGAGCTTTAGACTTTGCCTCTGAATCAGGCCGTGAGGAAGTCCTGAATGAAGCTACTCACTGGTCTGGTAATTGCTTGGACCTTGTATACACTGACTCCCCTGGTGTTATATCTAGTAAGGTTGGTTCTCCAGTCGGGATGTCTGATCATGCCTTGATTTCATTAGTAGTGAAGACTGAGCAGCCTGTTCCTGATATATCATACTCTTGTAAAATTTATGTGAAATCCCAAGCCGACTGGAATGGGATTTTGCATGATCTTGTGTTGTTTCAATTAGTCACAATTATATAGTAGTGCAGATCCTGTTGTCCCCATTGAATGAGAATCTAGGCAAAATAATTGATAGGCGTATCCCTTATCGTGTGCTAAGGTTCCGAGTGAAGGGACAAACCATGGTTCAATGATGATTGTAGACATGCTTATTTGGAGAGAAGCAGTAGGCCTATCATCTTTGGAAGGGTAACAGAATCAGGTTAGACGTGGAACAACTTTACTCAATTTTGAGATTTTTGCTCTGAGAGTCTATGCCTCAACTGAAAAGGAGAACAATTTAACCATAAAAGAAACCCTTTTTTGGTACAACCCAGGAACATAAATGGTGGTCTACCCTTAAATCTGCACTCTTTGGTGTAGATGCAACAGTTCCTCCTTTACTTAAACCAGATGGCTCAGTCACTTACTGTCCAAAGGAAAAGGCAATCCTTTCGGCTAATCTCTTTGACACTAAACAGAGTTATGAAAAGCTTGAACTTCCTCATTCCTGTTTTCCTGGGGCTAGACTAACTAGTTTAGCTTTTCGATCTCGTGAGATTAAAGCTCTGTTGATGGGCCTTGATGCTTATGGAGGTGTAGACACAAATGGTATTTTTACTTTTTTTTTTTTTTTTTTTTTTTTTATAAAGACAGATTTCTTAGCTCCAAAGTTATCTGTTATTTTGCGCAAGTTAGCAAGAAGAGGAGCTTTTAGCACTTTTTGGAGATTTGGTAATGTTAGTTCTCTATGTAAATGTGTTTATGGTAGCTCAATTCCCACTGATTACCGCCCAATTTTGAACGTCTTCTGGTGAAACGTCTTAATAGGTTTGCTGAAGGTAATCATCTACTCCGTGGTTTGTAATTTGGTTTTCGTAAAGGCCTTGGAGCATGTGATGCCCTTCTTATGATCTCTATTGCTGTACAGAAATCAATTGATTGTGGTCAGGAAGTTCGTATGATTGGCCTTGATTTTAGTGCTGCCTTTGGCCGTGTTTAATCATAAGGCCCTTGTTTTCAAACTCAAACAGTTGGGAGTGGGTGGGTCGTTTCCTAGCATTATTATTGATTTTTTAAGTAATAGATCTCAAAGAGTTGTTGATGGGCACCATGGCGAGTATAGAAATGTGATATCCGGTGTTCCACAGGGTAGTGTTCTTGGCCCATTACTTTTCATACTATATACACATGACCTGCAGTTTGGCCTAGAAAACAAGCTTGTTGCATACGAAGATGATGCTACTCTCTTTGCATCAATTCCATCCCCTGGGGTTAGCGAATCCCTTAATAGAGATTTAGCTAAAATTAGTGCATGATGCAAAATATGGGGTATGAAGTTGAATCCTAACAAAACTCAAAATATGATTGTAAGTAGGTCAAGGTCAGTGGCTCCTCGACATCAGAATCTTAGTATTGATAATGTTTCTTTAAATTTGTATGACTCTTTTAAAATTTTAGGTGTGATTCTCGACAGCAAATTTACTTTTGAGAAACACATTAGGTCTGTGTCTTCTTCAATTGAACAGAAAATTTACTTAGTGAGAAAGTCTTACAAGATTTCTGGGGATCAATCTATTCTGAAGAAGTGTTTTAATTTTTTCATTTTACCTTGCTTTGAGTATTATTCTCCTGTCTGGTGTGCAGCTGCTGATTCCCATCTTAATTTGTTGGACAGAAACTTACGGTCTATTAAATTTCTTATTTCTGATCTAGATATTAATCTTTGGCACCGCCGTTCAATTAGTTCAATATGCATGTTGCATAAGATTTTTCATAACTCTGACCATCCTTTACATTCAGATCTCCCTGGACAATTCTATCCCGTTCGTAATACTAGGCAGGCAGTTAATTCTAATAGCCATGCCTTCTCCATCATGAGGATCAATATTACACAGTATTCTAGAAGTTTTATTCCAGCTGTTACCAAGTTATGGAATGATCTTCCTAATCAGGTAATTGAATCTGTAGAACTTCAAAAGTTGAAAGCTGGAGCAAATGTTTTTCTTGTTGACCAGGCTTACATGAGTCTTTTTATAGTTTATATATGGCATATCCGTTTTTGACGTTGTTAATAGTTCGTATGGGACATATCTGTTTTGACGCTGTTACTTTTTTTTTTAGAATTATACATTGGTAATTTATTCTCATCATTTATTTATTTCGTTATTTCCTTTCCTCACTGGGCTATTTTTCCCTATTGGAGCCCTTGGGCTTATAGCATCTTGCTTTTCCAACTAGGGTTGTAGCTCGGCTAATAATAATAATAATAATAATAATAATAATAATAATAATAATGATAATTCATCTCTACATATACATGTTGAATTCAGATTGTTTTTTACTTAGAATTGAAATCAACCTATCTTCACTTTCATAGCTAATTAGTAGGTTTTCAACTTTGTATTCGATTAATGATAAATTTTGCATATTTAACGTGCTTTCTATATCTCAAATAACTACGATGGTGAGTTTCAACTCCAAGTTTGCTCAATTCCAAATAGAGGGCATGACTCGCTCAAGTGCCAAAGTAGACAATGTTCTCATGACAATCCCAAAACTCCTACCCCTAAATCTACGATTGGCTTTGCAAGAAAGGGGACATCCCAATAGCATACAACGCCCTTGTATCACATCTCCTGGAGCAGTACTCGCTATTTGCCTTTCGCCTGTATTGTTAATTCTTTCCAGTTCTCTCAACAACCATTGGGGGACCAAAAGGCTCCGCACACACTCAGAAAATGAAGAGTATTGCTCTCCTGCAACCGGCCGCAGACGGCTCTCATTTTAAAGTTAAACCTAATTTAGGTTCTTTGGGTACAGCAGTTACCCAAAACTATATGCCCCACCATACCAGATGTAGATGTTTTGCCCGAGAAGGACCTGATGACCAAAGTCAATATCCTTTCAAACAGTCATTTTACAGCCTTAAAGACCTCCATCACTGCCGCCACTCCTGACAAAGAGGAAAATTATTCAACAACGACTGAAACTAATGTGAATATGGTAAGACATGCCTAAGGGGTAAAAAAGCCTCCGACCAGCAACCACTAGCTCACTTCCCAACATCCAACATACGACCTCTTCAGATACCTACTGATGCTCATGGACCACAGTTATGCCACTACCTCTCTAGATTACAGGCTGCTGCTAAGAAATGTGCGAATTGTTATCAGGGGCCAAAAAGTCACCAACATTTTCTTTATCCATGACTCAGGTACGGATATGCAATATTTGGTAGACACGGGTGCTTGCCATTCTCTTCGGCTTAGGCCATTATCCCCGACATAGTCTGTCTAAGTGCGCTGATGATCGCCTGGTAGCTCAAACTAATCCGCGATACTCAACCATAGCTACAAAAACCTCACGTTATTATTTGGAAGCACCAAATATAATTGGAAGTTTCGCATTGCTGATGTAACATCACCAATACTGTATGCAGATTTCCTCTCACATTTCCAACTCCTTGTTGATATTCCCCATCGACAGATAGTAAATGTAGTCTTACTCGTAGAGACCTCTTCAACCAGCTTCCTTCGACCCTGCTCTCTACATCAACACACCTATGGATGCCTACGCCCATTTCCTCAAGTCGTTCCCGGAAGTTTTTTTTATCCAAAACCTAACTAAACACCCATGGTTCTTACACACATGTAATTTGTCATCATACTAAGACAATGGTGCCTCAAATGTTTTAAAGGATTCAGGTGTCTGGCAACAAATCTCTAGTCAGCCGCTAAACAAATGTTTGCTGATATGGAAGAAATGGGCCTTTGACAAAAGGCCTCAAGGCCATGGTTGTCACCCTTACATATCTTCCTCAAAAAAGATAGTTCTCTGGCTCCATGTGGGGCTTATACTGTAAGTGCTTAAATATGCAGACAGGACCGAATCACTTCCTCCTCCCAAACATCTCTTACGTTACCTTCTACTTGCACAAAGGGAAGGTTTTCTCCATGCTCGACCTCCTTAAGGGGTATCAACAAGTGGCCATGAGCCCAGAAGACATACCCAAGACCAACATCACCACCCCATTTGGTACATACACCTTCAATTACTCACGTTTTTGTCTTCATAATGTTGGGTGACTTTACAACATCTAATGGATGGAATATTAGGTGACTTCCCCTTTTTTGTATGTTACATTTATGATACATATGTGTTTTCTTCCTCCAACTGCCTACAACAGAACGGTCTTGTAACACAGTATGAAAGTGTAACTTAGTCGCCAACAAAGTACCCTTTTTAGGGCTCCCCATCATTCCTGAAGGAGTCCACCCAGTCACGTGAAGGTAGAAGCCATTTAGAGTTTTCTCACACCCTCGAATGTCAAAGAACTGCAAGAATTCTTGTGCATTGTCAACTATTATCACTGTTTCATAACACCTATCGCCACCACATTTTTCCCTTTCTATGCCTCCCTCAAGGGCAAGCCAAAAAGGCTTACGTGGGATCCCCTTCAAGAATCGGCCTTCTACAATGCAAAGAAAGCCCTATCAACCGCAGCTACGCTCATTGCCCCTTCCACATGCCCGTCTCTTTTTTTCCACTGATACCAGTGATATCACCATTGGTGCAGTACATGAACCGGTGGTCAACGGCTCGTCCCGCCCCTTGGCTTTTTTCAGAAGAAAAGTGTCTAAGGCAGAATCCAGCTACATTACCATTGACCCCGAATTACTAGTGGTACATTTGCCTGTCTATCACTTTTGCCACTTTTCAGAGAGTATGCCCTTTTCCGTTTACATGGACCACGTGCTTCTAGTGTATACCTTCCCTCTATAGTCCGACGCCTGGTCCACCCGTCAACACCGACATCTCTCTGTCATGGCTGAATGCAATTGCACCCTTCAACATTTCCCTGGGAAAATGAATGTTGTTGTTGATGCCCTATCAAGAAAAACAGTGGCCGCCATTCACCTGGGATTGAATTAAAACCTCTTGGCAGAATCCCAACGAAATGATCCTGAGTACCAATCATGTAGGACATCTTACAAATCCCTGATTTGGGAAGACCTCATCCTGAACCACTACAACACCAGCCTCCTCTGTGATATCAGCACTGGTAGACCACGACCATGTATATCTTGTTCTATGTGCAGACAGGTATTTGATTTCATTCATGGCCTTTCACGTCCCTTGCATTGAACTACTTCATGGCTATTGAAGACAAAGTTCATTTGTAAAGGCATTAATGAGATTGCTAAGGATTTGGTCCACACCTGATCTCCATGCCAAATTTCAACAATACATTGACACATGCATTCAGGATTAGCCCCTTTCATCAATCTCAGTGTCGTTTTGCCAACATTCCTATTAATGTAGCAAGTACCCTACCCACATCACAAGGATAATGTTACCTGTTTACAGTCAGCGACTTCTCCACCCGTTGGCCTGTAGCCAATCCCATGGACACTCAATGTCTTCCTCATGTATACCTGCTTTACTCTCAGAGTGGACCCAGAGATTTAATATCCCTGAGAATATTACTTCTGACAGCGGTACCACTTTCACCTCTCAATTGTATACATCATTAGAAAATGTCCTGGAAATCACCCTACATGACACAACCACCTACAACCCTGCTAACAACAAAATGGTTGAACGCTTACATCGTACCTTCAAACCAGCTTTGATGTCCTACACCAAGGATTCCAATTGGTTTACCAAGTTTCTTTGGTTTCTCTGGGAAATAAGGGACACTCCAAGAATTCCTTAGCTGTCTCGGCAGCTGAAATGGTGTATGGCGACCTTTTGCTGTCCCTGTCATGTTGTTTCCATCTGCAACATATCCAGTGCTCACATCCCATTGTGGGAAAACTTACTCCATGCCATGAGACTTACAAGCCCATAGATAAGCAACACATACTGACAGATTTGCCCTCTGCAAAGCACATTTTTCTGCATAGTGACACTAGCAAGCCACTGCCAACACCCCTTTACATGGACCGTTTCCTTGTGTTCCGTCGCAATCTGAAGGATTTCTTAATCAATAATCGAGGCAAATAAGACTAGAACTCCATTAATTAGCTAAGATTTTGGTATCTCCTATAATACACCTCTCAAGAACATGGCGGCCCATTTTGCATGTAAATTTTTTTAGGGAGGAAGCCTTGTATAGCGCTTGTTCCACACACGCTCATACACAGTAATGGTACTTTTTTATTGTATATCTCTCTCTACACGCTATTGTCAACATAACCTGTTTTAGCATGTCTTTTCATGAATTATATTGTTTAATTTTTTTTTCCTTCCTGTCCTGAATTGGTTGTATATGAATTCGCTATATGTTGAAATAAAGTTAGTCGCATTCACCTCGCTTCTCAGTTACAACCTAATATTTATTCCTTTTATGACATTTTGTTACAATATCCTCTACTTTACTTAGCTCTTGTATTCATGTTGCTCTCTCTCACGACTTAGTGTTATTCCCATCATTGTTCTTTCCACAGCTCTCTGAGTTGTAACTAGTTTATGTTCTAAGGCTCTAGTTAGGCTCCAAGTTTCTGATGCATAAGTTGAAACGATGCTACTTAAGTAGGCGGTCAACCTTCGTGCTTCTACATTAGTAGGCGGTCGATCTATAATATTCTATTCTCTATGGCAGTCCTCTTGCTTAAATTGATTTGAGAAAGGGATTATATTTTTTTTCTTTTTATTCCTGATGTAAAAAGTTTTAGTTTAAGTAAAATACCAATCTTCTGAAATCAGTGGATATCAAATCAATCTCTATATAAAAGTCTTGAATCTTGTAAAAATGACAGATCGTGGTATTGTTGTAGGAACTTTTTTTTTTTTTTTTTTTTTTTTTTTCCATCCAACCATGATCCTTCAATCCCCTGAGCCTGAGCACCCGATTCAGGATCAACATATTTTTTTTTATTATTTTTGTTATTTTTATTATTATTATTATTAACAGTCTCGTGAATAAAACAAATGGCATTCACAGTATTGTAAGCAAGCTATTCATCCAAGTGATTTACTGAACCTAATTGTTAATCACGTTGTATTATTGATATCAAAATGTCTTTATCTATGCGCTATACATAAAAATATCGGATGTCTATATCTTGTCTCAGCCCAAACACAAATGGCTCATTAATTGTTGCATCATGGTTCTTCCTATTTTTTACTTCGGCATCACAGGATTAACCCTTTACTTTAACAACTGTATCTATTGTAATGGCCAATACAAAGAGAAAAAACTAAGTCAAGGATATCACACAAACTCAGTTTGGAATTCTCTCGATTACTGCCATTAGTGTAATGGGAGAACGGGTTATTGCTTCTTACTGATCATGACGTCTGACATCCCTTCTTTGGACATCGAAGTATTGACTTGGATTCTCTGTTCAATCTGCGCTTCTTTTCCTGCATAATATATCTATTGTAAAGAAGTTATGCTGGCGAAGTAAAGACGTAGTATATTATGAAGCAATTATTGTGACATTGAATTCCTTGAATAGGATTTTACCTGGTCTTTGACTATATCTTATTAAAATGGTAACTTTTATTACAAGTGATTTTTTTCGGGTAACCAAGAAGTAACAATTAATATCCCTTAACCTACAGCAAACAGTATTTTCTTTAGAAAATAAGCAATCCAATTCAACAATTGTAAGGCACTTTCCTCTTTCAATAAGTAAGCATCCTGTTTTAGTAAGTACATACGGTAGTATACCTCACGTCTTACTGTAGACTGAATTCTTCAATAACACAGCCTCATAAGTAAACTACTATGAGATTCATGGCCTCTGTAACACGGTTTTTTTGGACTTTGCTCCTTATCAAGGCATCGGATGTAGCTGAAAGTTGACATATGTATATTTTACAACCACACACAAATTTTGTCAGCATTTTCAATAACCTAAACCCGATAGTTTTAATTTTTATAGAGTAAAAATGATCTAGCCGACGCCATGGCCAGTGATAACGAGCCAATAGTCGAAAACATTCATTACGTAAGCAATGTAAACACCTCTTAACAAAATTTTGCCCCGCCCATCCACCGGACACCCATTCACCTTCTTCCATCGGCTCTGGAACCCATAACAGTCAAGAATGGCTAGCAGGATTTGGAATTGCCCCTGTGGTTGCAAAACTGCATTTATCTTACGACTTGCAACTTTATACAGTCAAGAGAAATCCCATGGCCTAAATAGGTAATTATTCAGTTTCTAGTTTAAATCCAATGTTTATGGTCTGATTTGTATTTAGCGTAATATGATTATAATACTTGTAATGTCACTCAGGCTTTTGAACATTTCCATTAACTATTCACTATGCCACCAAGAGAGAGAGAGAGAGAGAAAGAGAGAGAGAGAGAGAGAGAGAGAGAGAGAGAGAGAGAGAGAGAGATTGTATGTAAACAGTCTTGATATAACTATTTTTGTTAAAATGAGAATTTTGTGCTAAACTCTCCATCAGACCAACGGATCATCCGATATAATTTTTTTTCTTCTTCTTCTTCTTAGGCCGTACGACCGTGTTGGCTATGTTTTGGGCATGACTGCATTTTGTAAATAAATCATGAATAGTTTTAGGAGTTTTATTTGTACATCTTATGGGAATTTATAGGAGTAAAGTGAACATAATTCATTTATCCTTTAAAATAATGACTACATGTACCTTATTGCCTTATTTTTTGTTTGGGTTCCCCCAGGTCCCTCAGTGTGAGGCACCTCGTATATCCACCAGAGAGTTGCTAATACATCTTCCGGTGTAGTAAATAGTAGTAAAGATAATGCAATGAAGGAATGATACCAAACTTTATCTTTAGCTTCAACATCGGCAATAACATGCCCAGTTGCCATAAATTTGTCAGCTTAATGAAATAGCCTATCATCTAATATAAAACTTAAATTCTGAGGAGGCCATGGCTTATTGCACAGTGAAAAAAAATGACACAGACTTTATGAATGGCGGAACGATACATAAATGTGGGTGGGGTGTCTGTGCTAGCGTAGTAATACTACTGTAGCAGTAGTGCCTCAACAGTAGTATACATGAATTAAACGTTTAGGCCAACTGCTGGGATCCTTGAGGATCATTTAGCACTTCTTACAACTACTCAAGAAATGAGTTTTTATAGCCAGAATTTTAATTTTCTGATCCAACAATGCCCATGATAGCCTTCAGTGTTATCCAGAATTATAACGAGGCTAAAGTGGGTGGAGCCTCATGAAGATTATCATTCTGACGATAATTATTGGTGAAAGTTTAAAGCAAAATACAGTACCAGCTATTTTTTTTTTTTTACAATAAATAGATCGGTAGATAGACAATAAATAAAAATTGCTTGACATTGGATATAGCAGTTATCAAATCAAGCTTGTCTACTACGTTTTTGAAAATTGCCAGCTATTCCCTACACCTTGTCAGTCTGATTGTGAGCTATAAAGTAGACTGTAATTTCTTAGGAAACTTATTTTGGGAGTTAGACAAATAATCGAAGTGTTTTTTGTATTTATTAACATATTCTGTTCGTTTGTTCATTATGATAGTTCTCAGTGGAGAGGTTTCGGAGTTCATAAAGGTGTACTGCTTTGCTTTTATTTACACTTTTGTGTTATTGTTGGCAGAGGTATAGCCTTCGTTACGTATAACCAATCATCGATCGAGAAAGAGAGAAGAAATGCCGTCATAAGTTACGTAACGAGTGCGTTCAAAACCTTTTTCTCTGAGTGAGTTGGCCCGTCTTCAAAAATCGTCACTTTTACTTAATAAAGTACCAAATTTATTCAACCTACGTAATGCAAAATATAGTCAAAATTTATGTGTAGATATAATGTGCATTCTGAATAAGCGTTATATTTATGAAATTCATAGATAAAAAGTTATTGCGAAAAAACCGTGTTACAGAGGCCCTGAATCTCATAGTAGGCGGTAAATCTCTTATTTTTGGTAAATCAACTCTTTTACAGTAAACCACCTACTAAAGTAGCTCTCTCTCTCTCTCTCTCTCTCTCTCTCTCTCTCTCTCTCTCTATATATATATATATATATATATATATATTTATTTATTTATTTATATATAGATATCAATACACAGACACACACAGACACACACACACACACAAACATATATATATATATATATATATATAAGGATTACTCTAATTTCCAGACATTCCGCCTTCCAGTTAGCCGTGAAATGAATGTGCATCTTTTGTATATTGGATTATAGAGAACCATTAGGTTGTTGCCTTCCTATGCACAAAGGCCGCCTCTTAGAGGGTAAAATGTATATGGTGTGATAGAAATACTTACTAATACTATTGCGTAGAGACCAAAAGACTTTATTCATTTATAAAACTTAACATTTGACGCATAGCATAATAATGCTTATTTAATTGTATCTCGGTGTTTTTATTATTCACGTAGAAAAATTAAACTCATTTCATCATATGCTATCATTTTCGAAATAAACGTAATCAGAGACGCCTATCAAGTTTTGTATGTAGTACAATTTAAATAATAATAATAATAATAATAATAATAATAATAATAATAATAATAATAATAATAATAATAATAATAATAATAATAATAATAATAATAATAATCAAGAAGAAGTTTTCGTGAAAGTTCCCCTTTTTTTCTACAGATGGCGTCGAGGTAGAGAATCGTAACGTATTGATTCTTCTTCAGCAAAGGTCTTTCCTCTTTAGAATGTTTTTGTTGAAGCCACACTTATTTTTATGGATTCGTGAAGGTTTTGCTGCTTGAATACCTTACCGGCTGCAATATCTGGGCATGCCATTTATTACACACAGCTGCATGCATTGTTGAAATGAAAATTCACTTTCTTCTAATTCTTTAGGAACCTTAAATCTAATGCAGTATGCTAAGTTTAACTTTCTATATCTTAGATTATTCATATGACCAACAATCCTTTTCGCTTTTAACTCATATTTCCAAAATGATAGTTTTATCTTCTCTATTAGATAATATCATTTCATCAATATATTTTTTGCGTACTTCAAATACCAAATCAATTATTGATAAACCATTGGAAAAACCGAATGTTATTTAATAGTTTTCTGAATAAAGCTGAAAAAGTCCACATTACATTTTTTTTCTTGACAACTTTCTTCTAAACCAACAGAGGATTTTAGCATTAAATGTTGGAAACTTATAAGTTATCTGGGGTGTTTAGTGTTTCTTTATTAAATGAAATTAAATGTAACACTAGCCGAAAGGAATATACTTCCTTGCCGGAAGTGTTCATATTTGCTTGTAAAAATATATACATGGAGTATCGGTACGGCTTGATTTTTCTAAGAAAGGTATTAGTGAGTAAGTTAAGATTGAGGATGATTCTCTTGTCTTGTTATGTTTTCTACAAAAAAAAAAAAAATAAATAAAAAGTAAATTATAATTATCCATATCCATTAACTTCATATTTTATTTCGATTATAGTTGTGTGGGACACAATTCTTTTTGAGAAACTTTGGATAGATAAAAGGAAATTTGTTTTCTTCTTGGGGGGAAGAATCATCAATTGTTCATTTATCTCTTATGACAGATAGGGGGGCCATGACCTCAATTTGTAATATTACCTCTAAAAATAAATTGCTGAGGCTGATTTTTTTTATTGTAGAATGATGAATTCCCTTTTTGATGAAACACGTAATTCACAATAATCAATGAATAAAGCCTCAACGCTCACATAACATGCATACATGCACACAAACACTCAAACAAACATACATACAAATACACACACACACACACACA
>NC_090760.1:38585997-38603497 GCF_036898095.1 Palaemon carinicauda | reverse complement strand
TGAAACACCTAGCTATCACATATCTGGACCTTTTATTCAGTGATGAGGTAATTCTTCTTTCTACCTATGACAATTATGATTATAGTTAATTATCTTATAGAATTGATAATGTATTTTAACTGTCATATGACCATGAAAGATAATTCTTAGTGTTACATTCATTTTTTAATGCACTTACAATATGCAGTCTGCTATTTATACTGTAATAAATATATATATACGAATGTTATAGATACATCATTGATATGTTGAAACTATATAATAAGTCGGTATACATACTAGTGATTCTGAGATTCAATTAATAAAGAAAAAAGCAATCACGAATAAGATCATTACAAAAGTTTAATCAATATCATAATAATGTCATAATCCTAGTCATCGTAATTTAAAACGCTGCGAAAGCCTTTTTTTATTTTTCTTCGGGCAATAATTATGATGTAAATTAAGATTTATTATATGTTTATATTTCAGTATATGATAGCATTTAAGCATTCAGTATACAATAAATAAAAAATTGTAATTAATGCTTTACAATACCTTTGATTTGCTTTCATTATACAGTAAACATATTTATAAATGCTATTCCTAAACCTTTTGTGAATATTAGTTTGAATGTAAAATAAAATAGTACTATATTTATTTTTCCGACTAATATCAAGAATATGTTGATATACGTTTATGTATTCTGTTTTTTTTTTTTTTTTTTTTTTTTTTTTTTTTTTTTTTTTTTTTTTTTTTTTTTTTTCAAGAATCATGAACAGAATAGTTTTGATGATCAGATGTACATTTCGCACCTGTGATAAGGACAAAAAATCATTAATTGATATTTTTAAAACATAATTACCTGAAAATAAAAGTATCTGGGTAGTAAAATAGGTATATAAAGCAAATCAACCAAGCAATTGATAGTGAATAAATAAAAAGTGCTAAATTCCCTCCACTCTCCGGCTTTGTGGGTGAAAAAAAAGTTATTTTATGAAAACAAAATTGTCTTTATATAATTCTTAAGGGGTTAAATTGATATCTGAGCATGTAAATAACCACAGAAATGTCTTTCTGTGGTGAAAAAAAAAAAAAAAAAAAAAACATACATTCATGTGCCACATACAATTGTAACATATATTAGCTGAAATCTGGTATAACTCACCTTAAGGTCGTGATTCAAGTTGCATATGCCAAATCATGGTGGTTATAACTCCTCCATTTAAGGTCTCCGTGCATTCACTACATTGTCATCATGGACAGAAGAATCGGATTTAGTCGACTCCCCTATGGTGGAAACAGGTACTTACTTTAGAATTTCAGTGCACTGCTAGTTGTAAAACGTTTAATTATTAATCTGAATTAGCTCTCATCAACCACTACCAGCTATCTATCTCCCAGAGTACTATGCCACCTCTTATCGGCTGAATATTTTCAGGGTCATGCCGAGAGAAAAAGCGATAATCCCAAGTACTTCACATTATCATCATTCAAACAAGGTATTCATGTTTCCTTTATTTATTTTCAGTCTTATCCATCCATATATGGTTGATCTTTTGATTGAAAGTTGCAAAGCGGTTTTTTTTTTTTTTTTTTTTTTTTTTTTCATCTTATGTACTTAGTAGGAGTTTAAATTTCCATGCTCATATGTATGACGTTATAGGATATGATATGGAGATTGTTTCCTTTTTCATTCAAAGGGATTTTTATAACAATTGTATTATATATTTCGTATTTTGTTCTTGTAGTTATCCATGAAGTTTCTTCGCGTCTAATTTTTGTATTCACCTTCTAATCTTGTCCTTTACTATTATATAGCTATCTTAAGTGACTTTTGTTTTATATTTCTGTCAGATTCCGTAAACAATCGACTTTCCTATTGTCTTTCCGAGTCGGCTAAATTTCGTATATTTTCACTTGTATGTTATGCAATGATAATGTAAAGTATATGGCTATTTTTCGTCTGTATAATGAAAGAACAAAGCATTAATTACTAAATTAAATTTACATGAAGTGATTAATAATTTATATTTGACTCTGAGTACTTCCATTAAACATATTTATCAATAAATAAAATTGTTTGGGGAAAATAAATTTTGTTCGGACCTTGTCAAGTTAATTTTCAAAAGTGAAATAATTTTACACAATATCAATTATGCTCACTAAAAACAATATCATTTGATAATAAAATCACTGAATAATGTTTTCTATATTATTATTATTATTATTATTATTATTTATTATTATTATTATTATTATTATTATTATTATTATTATTATTATTATTATCAATGCTTTCTAACATCTATATTTTGTAATTTCATTATATAATTGCTAATAGGAATCAAGTTATAACCGATGAGTATGAAGATCGAAGTAAACAGAAAAAAGGCTGAAAGAGACAGTAAATGAAAATAAAGACTCAAAGAGAAAACAAGAAAATATTACCGTATTCCCAACTGGAAATACTCCAGGTAAAGCCACAGACCAGCATGATTTAATTCGAACGAAATGAAATTGCTTTAGAAATCTCTTTCAATAAGATATTTTTATCCTACAATATCTCTATGACTTTCTGTCTCTCTCAAAAAAGAACACACACACACACACACAACACACACACATATATATATATATATATAATATATACATATATATATATGTATATATATATATATATATATGTATATATATATATATATATATGTAGATATATATTTATATACATATATATATATATATATATTATATTTATACACACACATATATATATATATATATATATACATATATATATATATATTATATATATATATGTTTGCATTGCCCGTACTTGTTGTGTTTACATTTTCATTCAACATTTTCTTCGATTTACCTCTAATCATTTCCAGCCTAACATTTCGTCTTGTATTTAGGTCTTCTATCATCTTTTGCAATTTTCACCATGAGTTAGTAAATATAACTATGATATATGTAAATTTCACTATGTTTAGATATTCCCCATTAATATTAATACTTACATTTTCCCAATCTATTTTTTTTTTATTAAACTTCTTTTATCCATGCTGTGAATAATTCATTACTAATATCTAACTCCTTTATCAATTCGATGGTTTTCAGTATCTTCATGTAGTTTTAGAATTGCTGTAATTTCTGTATAGATATCAAGTGATCTAACATTAGATTCTTCTATTCCTTGTCTTTGAACGGTCTTCACTACAAACGGTTTCTCATAGTCTATAAAGGCCATAAATATTGGTTTGTCAAACCGTTGATTTCTCCATTATTTGGTTAGTTACATGAATTTGGTCAATTGTTGAATACCCACTTCTAAACCCTCCCCGGTCTCTTGGTTGATTAAATTTTACTGTCTTTCTATTTGGCTAAAAGAATCTTTGTAAATAATTCATATATTACTAAGAGTGAACTTAACGGTAATTTTCATGTCTTTTGTGTCTCCGTTTTTTGTGAATTAGTAAAATGATAATGTTTCCAAGTTATAGTTATAAAGCAATTTAGCAAACATTTTATGTAAAGTTTAGTGAGTTTATGAATGTTCTCTATCCAGCGACTTTGTCCCTTTTAATGCTTCTTTATGCTCTCTTTACTCTACTTTTACTTTTGGTACCGGTTCAATGTTTTTCATTTGTACTTCAATACTTTATACACAACATGTATTAAGAGTAATGTTGCACAGTATTGCATGGATAGAACATATTCATACATTAAGTATGCGTGTAGTAGTCTATGCTATGAAGGATTTAATCATTTATTAATTGTCTTAAAGATAAGATGTGATTCTTATTACTTTTGTATTGCAGTAGGATCCAGTTTTTAAGGAGTGATATTCTTTTCTTCTTATCTTATTTCTGTATACAAGTGCTGAGTTCATGATGTTCTCAAGCCATTTTGCACATTAACTGTATTTTAACAGTAACAAAGTATCATTAAACCCCACCGAGAAGAATTGGAAGAGAAATAATACAACACTAACGTATAGATATTAATATTATTTCAGGTGAGTGAGATCATGTCAAATAATTATATAGTAGAGTGAATACATCACATATGGTGACATGGGACGAGATAAAGAACAACACTAATGTATGGATACTAATATTTTCCAGGTGAGTGAGCTCATATCAAGTAGTTACGCTCTAGAATGAAGACGATACATATGGAGACGATCTATAGGGAACCAAAGTTGTGCAGGAATATAGCAGCGGAAGAGAGGCCAACTAGATGAGTGCCACGACCCTAGGCTACATTCAAGTTCGATGTCAAAAAGAAGCCAGCGTAGAAAATTTCGGTATATAGTTCCAAATTATGCAAAGTTATTGTTTTCCTTTATTACTTTTTCATAATTTAAAATAATCTATCACATGGAAAACAAGTTGAAATTATAAAAAAAAACAAAAAAAAAAACAATTGATTTATTTAGAAAAAAAAAAATTGTTTCCTCACTGAACGACAGGGAACTGACATCTTCAACATACTCAACCAAGGAGAAGTTCGTGAAGCAAACATACATATCATAAATAATCAAAATATCTACTAAATTAAATATGGAGTAATTACTCAAGAGTGTCGCCATTTTTAATCTAGTATATAAATTACCTCTGGGCATTTACCTTTCCGAGAAATTCAGCATTGTTGATGACCCCAATTTAGTTGCAACACAATGGCAACAGTAGCGTGAAATTTAAGATATATTTATAAGCATTCGGCAAAATGAAAGATGCACAGAATAAGGCATTATTACTTAACACACATGGTAGAGAAATTAGGGAAGTATATAAGACACTGCAACCTATCGATGAAACAGGTGAAGCCGCATTAAGGCTCTTACCCCATGTTTGCTCCTCAGGTCAATAACTCTTTTAATAGGCATCAATTTACAGCACAGGCATATTACAAAGAACATTAAAGTTTAGATGCATTTGTGACTAAACTTAAAAATTTATCTGCTTCAAGTGAGTTTCTAACGTTAGAAAATGTTATCAGGTAGCAGGTTGGCCAGGGCACCAGCCATCCATTGAGACACTACCACTAGACAGTTATGAGGTCATTTGACTGGCCTGACAGTTCTACATTAGATCCTTCTCTCTGGTTATGGGTTCATTTTCCCTTTGCCTAGACACACACCGAATAGTCTGGCATATTCTTTACATTTCTACTCTGTCCATATACACCTGACAACACGGAGATTAACAAGCAATTCTTCTTCACCCAAGGGGTTACTGCACTATAATTATTCAGTGTCCACTTTCCTCTTGGAAAGTAGAGAAAAGACTCTTTAGCTATGGTAAGCAGCTCTTCTAGGAGGATATTCCAAAATCAATCCCTTTTCTCTGGTCTTTGGTAATGCCATAGCCTCTCTACCATGGTCTTCCACTGTCTTGGGTTAGATTTTTCTTGCTCGAGGGTATGCTTGGGCATACCATTCTATCTTATGCCTCTTCCTCTTGTTTTGTTAAAGTTATTGTAAATTATTTAGGATATATTTATTTCAATTTATTATTTTGGATATGTTTTATTTTTTCTTGTTTGCTTTCCTCACCGGGGTATTTTCCCCGTCGGAGCCCCTGGGCTTATAGCATCCCGCTTTTCCAGCTAAGCTTATAGCTTAGGAATTAATGATAATCATAATAATGAAACAAGTTATTGACCATTGCACTACACAAGAGCTATGAAATTAAGTAGTGCAAGATAAAGATTTAACATTAAAGAAAATATTGATTATAGGCATTGCTTTAGAGACATCAAATATGTAAAGTGATATAATAGGTAATTGTACAAGCAAAAGATGCAAAATTCGAAAATTAGCAAGATAGGCTCAAAAGTTGGAAGACAATGAGAATCAGAGAAACAATATGTCAAATCATAGTCATAATAAATTACCTAACTATTTTTCACAAATATCAGAATCAGACCTATATGCACAAAAAACAGGAAAACCCCGATGCTTTAGGTGTGGCAAAACTGATCATCTTCCATATAAAGCAAGGAAATGCATGGCTATGAGAAAGACATGCCTGAATTATAGAAAAATGGGCAGTTTTACAAATGTTTGTAGGTTCCCTAAACATTATGTAAATAAAATAAATGCTACAGTCCATACTATGGGCCAAGAGAATAATGTGGAAAAGTTCATGATAATCGGATAGGTCAGAAACTGATTTGCATATAGCCAAAATTATGTCAGCAAAGAAGCAAAAGAAAGAAATATTGATAAAAAAGATCATGATTGGTAAACAAATTATAATGCAAGTTGACACAGCAACTGATACATCAATTGTGTCTGAGAAAACAACTAAAACCATTCCTAATTTGTTATTAGATTGTGGAATAGAGTTTTGAATGAATAAAATGGTTTTGATATTCAGGTAATAGGTGCTTCTAACGTATAAGTAAAGTATAAACAACAGAAGTTAGAGAGAAAGCCATTAACCGAAGTTAAAGGTAAAGGACAAAACTTTATTATGTTTGGATTGGTTACAGTATTCAGAATTAGATTGGCTTAGTATTTTGAAGGTCACAGGTACACAAAAGAAAAAGGGAGTGTCTGTGGATAATATTCTATCAGAGTTTCAAGAAGTATTTGAAGAGAAAGTATGTACAGTAAAAAACGCAAAAGCAATTTTAGCTATAAAATCAAATGGTACTCTTATTTTTTTTTCCAAGCCCAGTAGCATATGCATTGAAAAGTACATTCGAAACAGAAATCAAAGGTTAAAAAGTGTAGGCTCGTGGAAAAAGGTTACAATTACATACTCAGAATGGGCTACACCATTGGTTCTTTTTGTGAAGGAATATGGTGAGGTTAGGTTATTTGGAGATTACAAGGTAATGTTGAATCCACGGGTCCATGTAACTCAACATCCATTACGAAATCCAAAAGATATGTTTGCTACTATGCGAGGATGTACTGCATTTCATCAGCTCTCCATGGCTGAAAATTCACAAGAACTATGCACAGTAAATACATCCATAGGTTTGCATAAGCCAAAGAGATTGCCATATGGAGTAACAAGTAATCCAGATATATGACAACAAACTGAGGATAAGATTTTTTCAGGAATGCAAGGAGTATTTATTTTCATAAATGATATTTTAGTCTCTGGTGATGATAAAAGAAAACAGAGAAAGATTACGGATAGTTTTGAGGAAGTTGGAGGAATATAAAGTTAGAGTAAATAAGAGCAAATGTATTTTACAACTTGATTCAGTGGAATACTTAGGTTTTGTAATAAATGGCAAAGGTATTCACAAGACCATGGAGGAATTTAAAACAGTGCAATCAACATGGGTACCAGTAAATATCAAAGAATTACAATCATATTCAGGTTTAGTAACATTTAATGCCAATTTCATTAAGAATCTATCTGCAATCGTACTTCCATTGTATAACTTGTTGAATAAGGATGTACATATACACACACACACACACACATATATATATATATATATATATATATATATATATATATATATACATATATATATATATATATATATATATATATATATATATATATATATATATATATATATATATATATATATATATATATATATATATATATATAAATATGAGTAAAATCAGAGGAAAGTAGGATTTTCATTTTCACTGTGGTTCTTCTGTATATATATATATATATATATATATATATATATATATATATATATATATATATATATGTATATATATTTGTATATATATATATATATATATATATATATATATATATATATATATGTGTGTGTGTGTGTGTGTGTGTGTGTGTGTGTGTGTGTGTGTATTTGAATAGCATGGAAGTTTCTACATATGTCATTGCTGCCTGTTTGGATGAATGGGAGGTGTTTCGATTGGGAGGTATTTGCATTCAAAGCTATATGT
This sequence comes from Palaemon carinicauda, assembly GCF_036898095.1. Lineage (NCBI taxonomy): Eukaryota > Metazoa > Arthropoda > Malacostraca > Decapoda > Palaemonidae > Palaemon > Palaemon carinicauda. The sequence goes on along the minus strand of NC_090760.1, from coordinate 38,595,615 downwards.
AAGAGCATTGAATGACCTTAGCTATCTCGAAGGTGGTTTGGACCTTTTTGGCGGAAACATTCTCTAGGGTTGGGTTTTCGCAGTCCAGGGGGATCCAACGCTTGGGATACGACTCTCGGCTTTTGGCCAGAAGCCCATCATTACAGATATGGGGAGGATGATTCCATAGTTCCTCAATCTCAGTCCTAACAGGCGGGTTCAGTTTACACCTTTGCCTCTATATCTGTTTTGATACTATCCTTCGGGTAGGGTATGGAGTGGACCATCTGGGAAATATACTCTCATTTTGCCGATAGAGGAGAGTGAAAATTTCCTTTCCAAAGTGTAATTCTGTTACATTCTCGAGCAGGTAAATAAAACAAATACAAATCAAACTTTAGCCTATTTTTCTTATGGACTCTGCTCACAACGTTCTCTCGCCCCCGTCCCTGGATATGGTGACTGGCCCCCGGCACTGTTGACAACCTCTGCAAGTTTAATTAAGAAAAATTCTGTTGACGACCAAGGACTAATTGGGACCGAAATTCAAATGCTCAGAAACTTTTATGGAAATTAAGGAAGTTAAAGGTCATTTTCATATGTGATATACCAATAAATTGCCATTAAGAAGCATTTCGAAATAAGGATGAAATTGAAAGAAAATAATGAGAAATGCGAATCATGGATCCCCTTCGGTAATCATGAGGAAGCTTTCAAAACAGTCTGTGCCATTTCCAAGAAGTTAGTAAATATTATATTACCGAAGCGCTATGGAATGCAGCTCTTGGTAACATGGATGTATATTGTCCCAGTGACTGGTGTCAGAGTGAGTCTACTGACACCAAAGTAAATCTGATATCGGAAAGAAAGCCTAGGCCACCAATGTGACTAATTGTAACATCTAAGGCAGAAGAGATAAATTACTTCAAATTTAGTAAGATAATACAAAGGAAATTGGGTACCATAGAGCGTGGAAACATTTCTAGATTTGGTAACAAATCCATTTTGACTCGCGGCAGATCTAAAACAAAATCTTTCATGTTGAATAATATAAAAATTGAAGAAAATTTCGTAGTGGATATCAAACCACATTTGAATTCTAGTTATGGAAGAGGAGTAATTTTTAACAAAAACCAATAGGATTTTAGCAAAGATGAAATATTGGATATGTGCCCAAAAGAAATATGGAAGATTCAAAAGATTTCCAAAACCACTTTGAATATTTTCGCCTTTGAAGACCATGTTGTACAATCTCATGTATACATAATAGAATTGAGAGAATACCAGTTCGACTGTATAGACAGGAACCATTGCTGTGCTTCAATTTTTTTTTTTTCAAATTTGGTCATCCATCTAAGGTATGTTAAAACGTTTAGATCTGTGAAAAACTTTCTGATCCTGAGCATGGACCCTACACTGATATTGCAAGGTGCACTAATTGTAGCCAGATCACAAGCCAACCAACAGGAAATGTCCTCAATAGGAAACAGGAGAAGCAGCCGTTCAGAAGTTGGATGCAGAGTATATCAGTGTGCCAAGAGTTACGCTAAGGCCTTAAACTCTAAGGATGCAGGACAGCCAGGAAAAGTGCCAACACCTGTTAGACCAGGTAATGTAAAGCATCCTATTACTGAATCACCACCTAAGGCTATTACCAAGCCTCGTAATCTAGATTAGGGGCCTCTCGTCAAAAAGGCACCACCTCCTTCTTCTAGGTCTGCCACAACTTGGATGAACAGCCCAAAGCTCTCATCTCAGGCAGCATTACCAGATCTAGGGGAGGAATCGTATGCCAGAGAGCTACTGGATGTACCTGTCATCTTTCAGTCGAAAAAGAGGGAGACAACCATCCCTCTCCCCTCTAACAAGAAATACAAAAATTCCCATAGCAAATATATACGATATTCTTTCTGGAAAAAATGATGAACCTACAAAAATCAAAATAAATCAGAGTTAATGTCAAAGTACACCAACTCCCTCGACAAATGAAGAAGGTTGCTAAGAATAAGCTTAAACCAAGAGTAGCAAGACCTACTTTTTCAAAAAGAGTATCAGAGATTTCTATCAATTAAAAAACTCTGATAGGAAGAAATGGTGTTTGCTAGAACATCGCCCCATGAAGAATGTCTACTATTCAAGTCTCCCAGTAAGGGAGTTGTTGAATCACCTCTAAAAAATTATCATATGAGATGTAGTCCTTTGGAGGCATGTAAAGAGAGAAAAATGGTGTATTTTCTTCCTATATCAATCTGTACAACCTTTGCCTTCAGGGGTGTACAGATAGATAAAGATATTTTTGGGCTCAGGTCATGTCGTGCTGATGGAAGTTCCTTCGTTAGTAGTTTCCTGGGTTATATTTGACTACAGTGATATATCCCAGAGAATTTACCAGAGGTATCCAGAATTCTAACTCCTGGAGCAAATATCCCTTGAAGATATCGCATAAAATTAGAGGAAGTATTCTTGACATGTCTCATAGTTATCTACAACCCTAATAGCGTTTTTGCTTCGAGGGGAAAAGTGGCAAGAATATAGGAGAGCCGTTATTAAGGCAACGCTCCTACTGTACTGTAAATAGGCGCCACCCCGCCGCCTCGTGGCGCCATCTAGCCATTCTTTCTTTTGTAGCTTTGTTGACCGGTGTTTAACCCGGGTTATCTCTCGCTATTTTGGATTTATTTCGCTGCTATGATGTCTTCACCAGCTTCATCTGCCTCTGCAAAGTTAAGTAATATCTTTGAATTGTGTAAATGTAAGCTCTTGCCAGATTTACTCTTCGATTGAGATCGTAATTAACGTAACAAGAGCTGTTGCTAGCCGGATGGCGTCATGAACGTGGTCGTTCTTTTGTACATTTAATTAGCCAAGAACGACTTTCCCGGCATCGCTTGCTTCTTAACTTTAGCTATTTAGCAATTTAGCTAGGGATTTTTATATTATGTCCTTGTTGTCGTGAATTTGGCTAAATATTTTGAGCCTTACGAGTGCTAGGCTTCCTAGCCTAGGCACCTTCACACTTCATGCATGATATAACCTTCCTGGTAAAGTTTTACTGAAGCTCAGGCAATATTTTATACATTTAAGATATTACTGCATTCAATTTTCCTCTTCCAAGATAGTATACAAGAGAGTTTCGGTGAATGATTCTCACTGCTCCTAGGCTACTAGCCTAGGGGCTTTAGTATACTTTCATACATGTCCCCAATTGCTCTTGTATTGCCTTTTAAGGGGAGACTGACACCTATACCTCTCAAGCCAATACCAATCTCCTGGTGGGATTTAAGAGCAATTCCTCTCTCTCTGACTAGCCTAGGCTACCCTCAGTTAGATTTGCCCTGAACTGAGTTCTGGCAAATCTTTACTGAGATGTCCTGTTTCTTTCTCTTAACCACTGAGTCGGTTTCGAGCCTAGAACGAGACATCAGAGTAGTTTGTCTGTGTTCGGCATCCGTCCGTCTGGTGAAATGATTTCCCAGGTCGGGTTAGGTTGCCTTTACAGGAGGCTAGACCTCCCTAGGCCTTACCCGGGAGGTTTTTGTATGACAATTCCCCCTCTTGGCGTAGCAGACAGTCCTGTGCTGGTAGATCTTCAGCCGAAAAATTGAATTTTTCCCCTTGCCGAAAATATCTGGTACGAGATTCCGTTCCCTTTGAGTTTGCGTCCTGGGAGTCGCCTTCTCACCTAGACTAACCCAACTTGGGGAATTGAATTCCCCTACCATGTGGTTGTCTTCTACGGGATCAGAATCATCCGGGTAGGTAGTACCTTCGGGTATTACCTCACCTATAGGACCCTTGCCCCTCCCCTGCTGTCCCTTTTGTGTTGGCCTAGCCTTCGCATACCTTGGCCGCTGTTCTACATTCGACCCTATGGGTAGTCTGTAGGATTGGCCTGGGGTCTCCTGCTTGCCGCCGGCTGAGCCGGTTGCCGGCAGGAACCCCCATCTGTCTTTGAGTGTTCTTCAGTCCTCCCTGGGTCAGCCTTCCATATCCATGCTTCCAATATGGATGGGATATGGTTGGATGGAAGCCAGAATCTAATTCTCCCTTCCATTTGAACCCTCATTCCGGATGTAGGCCGGCAAGGCTGAGCCTTTGCCTTCCTCCATCCTTCTTTTCCTTTGCCTTTCCCCATTCTGGGCCAACTGCCGGCAGCTGCAGTCATGTTGGACGCCTGCCAGCAGTTAGCTCTGCCGCCACTTGCCTTGGGCGCCGTTGATCGATGACCAAAGGCAATAGGCATGCCCTGACCGGCAACTGTGTTGTCTGCCGGCAGCCGGCAACCCAAAGTCTAGACAATTTATCACCGGCTGCAGCCAGGCTCTACTTGAAAAAAGGTCCCTCTGGCTGCCGGCGACAGAGCAACTGCCGGAGACCTGCCGCCCATCACCCCGAAGGCAGAGCTTGCCTTCCACATTCAGAACACTCCGGCATGTGCCAGCCGGCACGTCAGTCCTGGCGGCATCCGGCAGAGCAACTGCCGGCGACCTGCCGCCCATCACCCGGAAGGCAGTGCTTGGCTTTTATAGCCCAGAACACGCCGGCATGTGCCAGCCGGCACGGCAGTACTGGTGACATGCCGCCGGCAGTCATTGCAATAGCCTATACAAAAATTTGTTTCAACCTACACGGTGCTCATGGGCAGCCCATTGTGAGACCATCACAATTAAGAGAGCGATTCTCTCTACCTTTCTAATGATTGACAACCATTACCAATTCCCAAATATTGATTAAAGAAGACAGTGTTCGGAAGACACCTTATATCCAAGGATATTCTTCCTAAATTCATTAAGAATATAGTACTCAATATTGAGGGAAGTCACAGCAATGGGCTGGACAGGAGACACAATAGGTGTCTTTTTCTTCATCTAGCTTACCCTATCCCAAGCTATATATTTTTGAATAAATATGTATGATGAAATCTGAGAATTTCACCGAATACTTATATGCTTTTCTTTCTTTACAGGAGGAGCATCCCGAGTGCGGGAACAACTTCTGCAGGGTCCGCAGTAGGAACTTCTGCAGCCATGACATGTGCAGGACCCACGCTCGCTGCGCACTCACGAAGGGATCTCTAAAATACTGGGACTCATAGGTATGTACCATTTGTGACAAACTGGTTAAAGAGGCTTTTGATGACCAAAAGTCTACAGAGTCTAGGGATGCAATAAGAGAGACGCTGCGCAAATGGGTCATGGGTTTTCAGAAGAACACCTCTGGCCTATATCTTCCTAATGAGAAGATGAGGGCTTGTCTGTTCCTTAGGGCATCTTCGGATGCAGTTATTCCCCAGGCTCAATCTGACATTCCCCTCGTCCAGATTCCGATAGAATATATCGCTTCGGATGCCTTGCAGGGCATCCAGCTTGAGGACAACATGTCGGTTGTCTCAGAGGAGACCGAGCATAATCTCCTCGTTGAAGAATTGGAACAGGAGGATGACGTACCCCCTGAAGGCGAGACTGAGGAAGCAGAAACGATTTCGGTTTCTTCTGCGACGGTGGCCGAACCGGTGCCTTCGACCTCTTCTTCTGCCCCCCAATTGGATTCGATCACGAGCACGCTGCACTCTCCTCTTTCCATGTTCCAGGACAGGCAAAAGAAGTCGTCGGAGAAGGAGGCTTCTCTTCGGACGGAGATGCACCAGTTCGTGGCAACGCGTTTAGCCCCGAAGAAGCTAAACATCAAGGATCTTCCTGCTTTCTCTGACGTTAATCCTTGGAGATATGCTGAGCATATGCCGATGTCAGGGGGGAAGATCTTCCTGTCCGAGAAACTGGGCACTGTCCCAGTGGACGATGTAGAGTTCTGGCCCAGCAAAGGGGCCTACCCGGATTGCTATGTCCGTCTGAGGACGGAGCCTTCGTCCAAAGAGGAGACAGAGCCAAAAGAGGTCATCGTTTTTTACCTCCCCAAGGCCCAGGCCTTGTTCTCAAACACCTTGAAAGAGAGGGCCTTTACTAATTCCAAGGTGCCGGCTCTCACCAAAAAGCACCCTTCCTTTGTTGCTGATCTCTCTCGTGCCTTTCCCTTTATGGACAAAGTGTTTAAGGCTGCCTCAAAGGCAGTGGAGGCAGAGAAACCTGTTGGAGTGTAGACCCTTCTCCCTCGCTTTTCCATCTGATGACAAGGACTGGAAAGATAAACATAACACTTTCACAGTCGGGAAGCTGGAGGCAGACATTGCCGGACGTCAATTCGGCGAAGACCTCCCCAAGCTGTCGGACTTTCTCCTGTGTAGGGAGCAGGAGACAAAAGAACGTCTTGCCGCCTCTATGTCTCTGCACACGGGACTAGAAACGATGGCAAGCATATCGGAAACCCCAGATATGTACATGGTCTTCGCCAAAGGCTCATTTGGCGACGGTCACCAAAGACCTGTTCAATTATATCAAAGCCCGTAGGGCTTGCAGAGAGTTCATGTTCGCCTCGGCTGCAGTGAGGCACGAACCAAGGAAGCTGATAGTTTCCAACATCTGGGGAAAAGACCTCTTCCCAAGCAAAGTGGTCAAAGAGGTCGTGGACAAATCCGCTTCAGAGAATAGGAATCTCCTCTCCAAGTGGGGCTTGTCCTCCAAAAGGAAGTCTTCCACTGACGAGGGTCCCCAGCAAAAAAGGAAGACGAAACGTCTTAGACAACAACAGCTTCCCATGGCCACGGTGCAACAGACTGTAGCACAACCAACCACCACATTCCAGCTGGTTCCCCAGAAGGTGGCGACACAGTCGCCCGCCTTCACCCCAGCTTTTGAAAGTCAGTCGACGACTTTCAGGCCGAAGTCTCAAGGTTCCTTTCGAGGATCCTCTAAGCACCCCTCCAGAGGCAGGGGCAACAGAGGTGGACGTGGACGTGGCCAAGGAGGTAAATCCTCCAACCAGCACTCCAAGTGAGATGCTACTGGTAGGAGGGAGACTTCTCCTCTTCCGGGATCGTTGGACCTTCGATCCCTGGGCCCACAACCTAGTCAAGAATGGACTGGGGTGGAGTTGGAACACAACTCCACCTAACTTCCCTCAACTCTTCCAACACTCAACCCCCATATTGAAAGAATATGTTCAGGAACTCTTAAACAAGAGGGTTATAAGAAGGGCAGAGTACATCAAATTCCAAGGAAAGCTATTTTGTGTTCCGATAAAGGACTCGGAAAAGCTCAGAGTCATTCTGGACCCATCACCACTCAACAAGTTCATAGTGAACTACAAGTTCAAAATGCTGACGCTTCAACACTTAAGGACCCTTTTGCCCAAACAGGCATTCACAGTCTCCATAGACATGACGGACACTGGCATGTACCAATCAACCGTCAGGTTTCCCCCTACCTAGGGTTCAAATTCCAGAAAAGACAATACGTCTTCAGAGCCATGCCTTTGGCTTAAACATAGCCCCAAGGGTATTCACAAAGCTTGCGAATGCAGTCATTCATCAACTACGCCTAAAGGGAATCCAGGTAGCAGCCTACCTGGATGACTGGCTGGTGTGGGCAGCATCCAAGGAGGAGTGCACGCAAGACTCAAAGGATGTGATCCAGTTCGTGGAACACCTGGGATTCAAGATCAACTTAGAAAAGTCTTGTCTTTCTCCAGCTCAGAAGTTCCAGTGGCTGGGTGTCCACTGGGACTTACAGTCACACTGAATTTCCATTCCATCAAAGAAGAGGAAAGAGATAGCGAGATCTGTCAAGAGACTCCTTCAATCCGCCCAGATATCAAGAAGGCAACAGGAGTGCGTGTTGGGGTCCCTCCAGTTTGCCTCAGTGGCAGATCCAGTGTTGAGAGCACAATTAAAAGATGCATCAGGAGTTTGGAGAAAATACGCATCAAACGCTCGAAGAGATCTAAAGAAGCCCGTACCGAATCGTCTGCGATCCCTACTCAAGCCATGGTCGGAGGTCAAGAACCTAAAGAAGAAGGTACCCTTGCAACCACCTCCACCATCAGCCACCGTTCACATGGATGCCTCAAGAGAAGGGTGGGGAGGCCACTTTCATCATCGGAAAGTCCAAGGAACCTGGTCTCCTCTCTTCCGAAACTTCCACATCAACTTTGTGGAAGCCAGGGCAGTTTTTCTCTCGCTGAAAAAACTGAAACTTCGCTGCTCGATCCACATTCGCCTGGTCCTAGACAGCGAGGTTGTAATGAGATGCCTCAATCGACAGGGCTCGAGATCGCCTCATCTGAATCGGGTAATACTGGCCATCCTCCGTTTAGCGGAGAAGAAGAGATGGCACTTGTCAGCAGTCCACCTTCAAGGATTCCGCAATGTGACGGCGGACGATCTTTCCATGTTCAACCCAGTAGAGTCGGAATGGTCCCTAGACGCAAGGTCATTCTCCTTCATCTTACGCAAAGTCCCAGGACTACAGATAGACCTCTTCGCAACGAGCGACAACAAGAAGCTACCCCAGTACGTAGCTCCGTACGAGGATCCCCTAGCAGAAGCAATGGACGCGATGTCTATAGACTGGAACAGATGGTCCAGGATATACCTGTTCCCTCCAACCAACCTTCTGCTGAAAGTCCTCGACAAGCTGAGATCCTTCCGCGGAACAGCAGAAATAATGGCCCACAAATGGCCCAACAGTGTCTGGTTCCCCTTGGTAACGGAACTACGCTTGAAGCTGATCCCGTTGTCGGACCTAGTTCTGACTCAGCAAGTGCAGAAATCGACTGTCTCCGCTTCATCACTGAAGTCCCAGAAAATCATCTCATGATTTTCTCACCTTGGCAGTCAAGAAAAGGTTCGAGATTTCAAAAGATAGTATCGACTTCTTAAAAGGGTACAAGTCGAAGTCAACAAGAAGACAACATGAGTCTTCCTGGAAGAAATGGGTCGCCTTCGTCAAGGCAAAGAAACCTAAAGAGATTTCTACGTATTTTTGCCTGTCTTTCTTCATCCATCTCCATGAACAAGGTCTAGCAGCCAATACGATCACTACGTGCAAATCCGCCCTATCCAGACCAGTGCTTTATGCCTTCCAGGTAGACTTCTCTAACGAAATCTTCAACAAGGTCCCCAAAGCCTGCGCTAAACTTCGGCCCGCAGCCCCTCCTAAGCCCATTTCACGGTATCTGGACAAGTTTCTTCACTTAGCATCAACTCTGAACAATGAAGATTGTTCACTAAAGGACTTGACTCAAAAGGTGATATTCTTATTTGTACTAGCCTCGGGAGCCAGAGTCAGCAAAATAATGACCCTCTCGAGGGATGAGGGCCACATTCAGTTCACAAACTGCGGAGAACTGAACCTCTTTCCGGACCCAGCGTTTCTTGCCAAGAATGAGCTGCCCACTAAGAGATGGGGTCCCTGGAGAATCTGCCCTCTGAAGAAAGAAGCATCCCTCTGCCCAGTGGAATGCCTAAAGGTCTATCTTCGTTGAACTTCAGACTTTAAGGGAGGTCAGCTTTTCAGGGAAGAAACATCAGGTTTAACGTTATCCCTGAAACAGATAAGGGCGAAAATCACCTATTTTATTCACAGAGCTGATCCAGACACTACACCCGTAGGTCATGATCCGAGGAAAGTCGCCTCGTCCCTTAATTTCTTTCAGACTATGTCGTTTGAAAGCCTTCGCGCTTATACTGGATGGAAGTCATCCAGAGTCTTTTTCAAACACTACGCGAAGCAACTACAGGAAATT
>NC_090760.1:38581743-38585497 GCF_036898095.1 Palaemon carinicauda | reverse complement strand
CAGGAAATTAAACATTTCATGGTGGCAGCAGGTAGTGTTCTAAAACCTGCCACCTGACCTCTGAAAAGAATAGTGCACTATTTGGGACTTTATAGTGAAGGGTGTACATGATAGACTCTTAAGGTATATCATGTGAGTAATGTGTCTAGTGTCGACACTATTAGACTGTTCTAACTACACAGGTGACATTCAGCATATTAGACCAACACATGTGCCATGCATATTTATATGCATAGTGTTCCTTGTAACAACAAAATACATAGTGAAATCTTTACATATTTTCGATAGAGTGGCATGTGTTCCCTTTTTCAGGTGAATCTTTATTTATTTCTGTTATTACCAATTATGCTCCTATGCAGATTCACTCAGTATAAACTGAAATTGTAATTGATTGTTACAACCTTGATTTCTATTTCTACTTTTGTAACAAACAATAGTATGAATCTTTGCGTCTCATTTCGCCCCAAAATATTCTAAACTTTATATATATGTCAGAGCATCTTTTGATTCTATTATTATCTAGGAAAACACAGGGAACTGAGATTATTACTGTTCCGAGAAACCAGGTAAGTTCTTATTGTACTAAACTGTCTATCTTACTGAACTAAGGTTTCCTACATGCGTATAAACCTGTCTGTCTCTATCAACATCCAGACTAGGGAGGCTCTTCAGTAACCTGCACAGATCAATTCCATCTAAGTACAATCTATGCTTTACGTATATGATGACACTAATATACAAACTGTTTGCTAGTCTGTTCTTTGAACTCACAATCCTCGGGTTTTTTCCTAAAGTCTACCCAGACTCTTCCTTGTAGGGGGCAGGAAGCACTGACATCCGATATGATCAGTTGAATAACGTTTTTAACGGTAACGTCAAGTGTCTCTAGGCCCTGAGGGCCAAAAGGAAAACTTATCTCGAGATGAACGGCACTATTGAAAATCCACAGATACATTAATGCTCTGGTAAACTTCCATCAGCACGACATGGCCTGAGCCCGAAAAAACGGATTTTGAGCAAAGCAGAAAATCTATTTTTGGGTGAGGTAGCCATGTCATCCTGATGGACCCACCCTCCTTTTGACAAAGGATAACGATTCCCTCCCTAATATACTGTTCCTGTTACACCTACAAAGCTACAAAGAATGGCTAGATGGCGCCACGAGGCGGCGGGGGTGGCGCCTATTTACAGTACAGTAGGAGTGTTGCCTTAATAACGGCTCTCCTATATTCTTGCCACTTTTCCCCTCAAAGCGAAAACGCTATTAGGGGTGTAGATAGCTATGAGACGTGTCAAGAATACGTCCTCTGATTTTATGCGATATCTTCAAGGGATATTCGCTCCAGGAGTTAGAATTCTGGATACCTTTGGTAAATTCTCTGGGATATATCACTGTAGTCAAATAAAACCTAGGAAGCTACTAACGAAGGAACTTCCATCAGGACGACATGGCTACCTCACCCAAAAATAGATTTTTCGCTTCGCTCAAAATCCGTTTTATGAACATCTCGACTAACGTATAAAGACTTCCGCCATGGCTCCGTACTCCTTGAACAACTCCCCCAGACTTTCCTCTTACTAGGAGATTTTATTAGTAGACACCCTTTATTAGGCGATGTTTTAGCAAACGCAAGGGACAATAGTATTTCATTATTTGTGGAAAATGAAGATATGGAACTCCTTTATACAGGAGAGGCTACACATTTTCATGTTCAGACAGGTATCCTATCATGCAATAACTTTTCAGTTGCAAGAGCTAACTGCCTTCTTGATTTTTAATGGAGAACGTTAGATGATTGACATACAATTATTACAAATATGAACAATGGACCACCGTAGCAGATATCGCCACGATGGAACCTTGACAAGGTGGACTGAAATAGAATTTGTGACCTAAGTGAAATTGAAGGGAGTGCAGAACAATTTTAAAATGTAGATGATGTCATAGACTTACTGAATGAAACTCTGCATACAGCAGGAGTAAATTTAATTCCAAAAACCACAGTGTTGTTCAAACGGTGACCAGTCCCATGGTGGTCCTCAAAACTAATTGCCTTGAACATAGTCACGAGAAAATCTTTTGTATAGCACCGTACAGAAGAGAACTTAATTATATATAAGAAATGTGAGCACAGTTCTGTCATGCAAGGAAAGAAGCTAGGTGCCAGTCTTGGAGGTTTTTTGTTTCCTCCATTAACAGTAGAACACCACCATCTTCTGTTTAGAGGACAGTAAAAGATATAGCAGGCAAATTCAGCTCGAATCCTCCACCAGTGTTGAACCAGAGCGGTCAATATGTGATGGAAGCAAATGAAGTTAGCAATGCCCTTGCTGACCATTTCTCAAGTGTATCATGCAAGTGTGAAGCAGCTCCTGGTCAACAGCATAAGAACTTTGAAGAAAAGAAAATATTAGATTTTGCAACAGTATGGGAAGACTCATACAATTCTACTTTTACTGAATGAGAATTTGATTCCGCACTTGCTACTTGTAATGATACTATCCCTGGACCCGATGGAATTCCATATGCACTGATTAAACATGTACCAATAATACAAAGTTATTTATTTTAAGCATTATTAACAGAATATAACTTGATCATAGTTATCCCCAAGCCGATTAAAGATATTAAATTCTAAACATCATGCTAGTATTAGATTGTCCATAGGAGAGTTAAGAACTTCCCCTATCCCAAGTCTCCTTGTTGATGCTGGAGAATTACCTTTACACCTTTACCGAATTTCTTCTATTCTTTGGTACTGGTTCGGGTTGTAAAGACTCCCTAAATCTTTAGCCTTCCGGACTGCAAGCCTCGTAAGGCACTCAACATACTTTGAGTTGTACCCAGAATCTCCTCAACCTAATGGCTTACTGGTGAAGCAGTTATTAAACAATCATGATATAATTAAAAGTAATGGCTTCCATTTAAGAGATCATCAAACCCCTCCGTGTAAATTACCAGAGATATATTTTTATAAATATTTTATTGGTGTTAAAAAGAACAGGACTGAGTTAGAAGCTAGGTCTTTCTTTATTGAACATGTTGAAGAACATATGGAATCAACATTTATATATACCAATGGCTCCAAATCTGATGATGGCGTTGGATTTGGAGTATATAGTAGTTCTTTTAACTGTAGAGGTGCACTTCATCTAATATCTTCCATATTTTAACTGTAGGGGTGTACATCCTACAATATCTTCCATATTTACTGCCGAACTATATAGCATACTACTGTAACCGCTATGAACAAAATTGGGTTAAAAGAGGAGGGTAATTTTACCATTTTAAGTGATGCAAGCAGTGTAAATCAAGCTTTAGAAGGTTTCAATTCCAGTAACCCTGTACTTTTAAAGATTTTAGAGTGGTTTTTAATTATTGACCTGAAAAGTATAACAGTTCAATATTTTTGGGTTCCGGCACACGTAGGTGTATCTGGATATCAAAAGGCAGATTCACTGGCAAAGGATGCTGGAGCCGAGTTGCTACCAAGAAGGCATCCCACTCTCTCTAATGATATTTTACCAGCAATTAAAAACATTATTTATAATAACTGGCAACAGCATTGTGATAGTTTAACTGAAAATAAGATATGAGGAATCTTGAAGGTATAACATGATGCCCCAGATATGGGATACTGCTCTTTGTCGTCTCCGCACTAGTCACACTCGGATGACACATGAGCTTTTGCTGGCTGGCCAACACCAACCATATTGTGACGACTATTTGGTACCCTTTACAGTGAAGCATTTC
>NC_090760.1:38574243-38576743 GCF_036898095.1 Palaemon carinicauda | reverse complement strand
TGGCATGAGTGGCGTTTTTATGTCAAGTATTCTTGACAGAAAAACACACACACACACACACACACACACACACACACACACACACACATATATATATATATATATATATATATATATATATATATATATATATATATATATATATGTGTGTGTGTGTGTGTGTGTGTGTGTGTGTATGTATATACATACACACTTTTATGCATGCGACCTTAGTCTTATGAATATAAATGTATTATATAATGTTAGGTATTTGTTCGGTGTATGAACGTTAACTTACACAACACATACTGTACTACTGTCTCTATTAATCCTGCTTGAAACGTATTTATTATTTCATTTCTAGAAACCGTGAAACAAAGATATTTTCTATCTTGTTTCATTTTTGGGATGAATGGATTATAATTGGAAGTTAATTTATCATAAATGATATTAATGATAATGGCCATAGCAAAAACAAACAACAAACAATATCAGTAATGATAAACATAGTAGTGATAATTTTGCCATTAGCACAACTCTCCCTGCTGTCGACAGATGGCGTCCGTGGGTAGAATACGTCTAGGTAGTGATTTTTAATCTTTCATCTGACAGAGTATGTTTACTTGAACTTCTCAATATGTTCTTGTCTGGATATTTTCAGATATATTATTTATCACCAATGCCTGAATGAAATATTGATATTAAAATACAGCAAACTATTCATTTACGGATAATTTATTACTGACATTCTTTCATATGGATGCATTTTGATAGCATGTATCCAAATTTCGTTGCAAGCGTATCTTATAAAAACATTTTGTCATCATTAATGCATTTTATCCAATTTTTTTTTTTTGGATATTCTCCTTTATATTTCCCTGACTATTATTATAGTTCTTTTTTTCGATAGTACTATCGAGTTTTTTTTTTTTTTTCCAAATTTGTGATATATTCCATTACTATATTATATGTTACCGCATTCCAAGGCATATGCTCATATACCATTACCAGGAGTCTGCTGGAGACCAAGAATAACATTCACCGAGATTTAGCTTTCGCTAGCTCCCTTTTAACCCAATAGATGGCGTCTGCATAAGGTATATTATGGTAACTCTTTTTCTTTTTCTTTTTCTTTCGTTGACAAACACTATTTGGGGGCAGTCGTATATTATGGCTGTGACCTTGATTGGAAAGACTTCATATTTGCTAAGGAAAACACTTTACAGTATCGTCATGTTATATTCCTAACTATGCTATCAAGTAGTAAATAAAAAATTCAAGTTGTTCTCTTATTTCGTAAGGTTTTCTTCACTTATCATAACTATATCTGGTAGTATATTATTATCTAAAATATTTTTGTTGCAAAAGAACCTTGAAATAAAGAGAAAGAATTAACTTCTTATAGAATATATATATATATATATATATATATATATATATATATATATATATATATATATATATATATATATATATATATATATATATATATATATATATATATATATATATATATATATATATATATATATATATATATATATATAGTACACATATACAGAATAAACACAGACACACACACACACACACACATATATATATATATATATATATATATATATATATATATATATATATATATATATATATATATATATATATCTTATTATAATTACTTGCTGAGCTACAACCCTCCAACAGGAAAAACAGCCCAGTGAAGAAAGGAAAAAATAAGGTAATCTGAGAAAGGTAACAACATTAAAATAAATATTTCCTAGACGAACTATAAAAACTTTAACAAAACGAGAGGAAGAGGAATAAAATAAAATAGTGTGCCCAAGTATACCCTCCAGCAAGAGGACTCTAATCCAAGTCAGTGGAAGAGCACGGTACAGAGGTTATGGCACTACACAAATAATATAGCAAAGGTTGGATTCCGGAGTGTCCTAAAATAGCTGCCTACCATAGCTAAAGAGTGTCTTGTACCCTTACAAAGAAGCAAGTGGCCACTGAACATTTACAGTGCTGTATTTTATCCGTTAAGAGAAGAAGAATTATTTTGGTAATCTCAGTGTTGTCAGGCGTATTTTGACAGAGGAGAATATGTAAAAAATCGACCAGTCTATTCGGCGTATGTGTAACCGAAGAAGAAATCCAGAATAGTACTCTCTGGCCAATCAAATGACCCCATAACTTTCTAGCGTTATTATTTCAACGGGGGTCTGGTGCCAGGCCAACAAACTATCTAATATATATATATATATATATATATATATATATATATATATATATATATATATATATATATATATATATATATATATATATATATATATATATATATATATATATATATATATGTATAATTTTATATATATATATATATATATTTATATATAAATATATGTATATATATATATATATATATATATATATATATATATATATATATATATATATATATATATATATATATATATATATATATATTTATATATATAATTATGTATATATATACATA
>NC_090760.1:38544243-38564243 GCF_036898095.1 Palaemon carinicauda | reverse complement strand
AGAAGGAAGGTATTCTACCTGAAGGCACATCGGAAACTTCGCTTTGGAGAGTACTTCACAAATTTGGATTTCGATATAAAACGACACAACGAAAAATGTATGCTAGAAAAGAGTCATTAGACATAGTATGTAAAAGGATCCGGGCTCTCAGAGCTCTCAAACAGTATCGTGAGGAAGGAAGACAGGTGGTCTATTTAGACGAAACATGGTTTACGACAAGGATGAGCCACAATAAAGAATGGGTAGATACAACTCAACCATCCACAACTAACAAACATAGCCGACAGGCTCCGCCAGGAGATGGTGAACGCGTTGTTGTGGTAGCAGCTGGTACCAACAAGGGCTTTATTGAGGATTCATTTCTTTGCTATACAGCTAAGAATAGTAGTGGAGACTATCATGGTGAAATGAATGCTGAACTCTTCCAGCGATGGCTGACAACCAAATTACTACCATCATTAGAGGAGCCATCAGTTCTGGTCATTGACAACGCTCCTTACCACAGTCGCCTTACAGAGGAGAGCCACTGTCCAACTACTGGCACCAAAAAAGACGATCTAATAAAATGGTTGCAGCAGCGCAATATCACATACCCACCATACGCTTTGCGACCTGAACTACTCAAAATATGCAAGGAAAATCGACCACCTCCCACATTCACAGTGGACAATACCATTCGCCTGTGGGGTCATGAAATAGTGCGGCTACCACCAGCACACCCGGAGCTAAATGCTATTGAGCAAGTATGTGGTGTCATGAAGAAGTACGTTCGATCATCCCTTCACCATTTTACACGAACGGACCTCAATGCAAGATTGAATGAAGCAAAGTTATGTGTGACAGAGGACGTGTGGGCAAATGCTGTTCGGCGCTCTGAATACTTTGAGAGAGAGTACTGGTCATTTGATAATATCCATGACAGTGTGGATCCCATCATCATAAGTCTCGCCAGTGACGACGAAGAGGAAGACTTTATTTCAGACAGTTTTGATGGGTAATAAAAAGTGAATGTGAATAATATATATATATATATATATATATATATATATATATATATATATATATATATATATATATATATATATATATATATATATATTTATTTATTTATATTTATATATATATATAATATATATATATATATATATATATATATATATATATATATATATATATATATATAAAAAATTATAAATATATATATATATATATATATATATATATATATATATATATATATATATATATTCTATTTCAGTCTTGTAACTTTATTCATTATAATGTTAGCTGTTATATTACTAATTATGTACAATACATTTATTGTTAATAAAGTATTACTATTCTTCCACCTCCATCCAATCCTCAGCCATATTAAATATTTATAATGACCATGTTATGTGCGCATCCTCAACAATCATTCCATAACTTCTACACAATAATGACTGCATTCCTGTATTGAAAAATAAAAACACCTTATCTCTATCAAAGATATAATTATATATAATTTCTTGTACTGATATAATAAGGGGGCGTGGCAGGTGTAAACGTCACGGGCCTCACGTCATAGTTAACATACGTCATTCTGCTCCTAGTTGCCAGGTCTTAATTTCCGTTCTCGCCATAACCACAGAATTTAGATGACATTTCTCTATATAAAGTAAGACAATAATGCGGAGTAGATGCTTGAATCCATTTTTCTTAATTAGGTCGATGTCTCAAACTCTGGTGGTTTCAGTTTCACATTAATCAGAAGCCTAGTTCATTAGTTATATTAAAAAAAGAGGGTGTCATGGTCCGTGAAATACACAGTAAATTTGATTTTATGCGTGATGTTCCTCTTGACTGGAGAACACCCATATTGAACGTGATCTACTCCCGACTTATAGAGAAATTACAAGTTTTAAGTGTTCATTTTTAAAATAAATTGAATAGACTAATACAGGCAAGTGATTGGAACAAGAATTTTCAAGATAATTGTGTTATAAATTTGTCTTATAAACATGTATCAAGTGAAGTAAAAAAGGCTTTGGGGTATGGTTTATCATTCGCAGTAAATAAAAACCTAATAGTGTAGATATTGCCTCTTCCTTTGTAAAATTGGAAAAAACTAAGAAAATTCCCCAGTGTAACATCGACATTGCTAAAGGGCTTATTTATTCGGTGATGGGATATGCAAACACCTTAAATTTCCCTAAACGGTTTTTAACAGCCTTAAAATCGTTGAAAAATGACTATGAATTACGTATTACAAAAGCAGACAAAGCTAATATATTAGTTATTATGAACAAAACTTATTTAGAAAAGATGTATGTACTTTTATCTGATGTTTCCACTTACATAAAATTAAGAGTTAATCCCTTAGACGATGTCATCAAAGATTTTAATAAAAACTTAAAATCTATCTTAAAACAAGAAAAATCCTTAATTAATGCCTTTATCTCTACTGGTCCGTCTTTGCCTTATTCATAGTGTTTAATTAAAACCCATAAAACAGGATATCCAATCAGACCAATTATCAGTGCTACAGGTTCTATTAACTATAAATTATTCAAATATTTAGTCAAATTACTTTCCCCGATCTTAGGATCTATTTCAACCTCTCATATAAAAAATTCTGTTGATCTTTGCAAAAATTTACAAAAAGTTAACCTTACGTCTAGACATAGATTAGTAAGTTTTGATGTAACTTCATTGTTTACCCAAGTGCCGGTTGATGAATTTTTGTATTTCCTGTCGGGTATTTTAGATGCTTATCATTTACCTTTATCAACCCATACTATTATTGAACTCATTTGTTTGTGCATTAAAAAGTGTAAATTTAGTTTTAATGGAGATTTCTATGAACAAGTTTTTGGTATGGCTATGGGTAATCCTTTGTCCCCACTTTTATCCAACATATATATGGAGCTTTTTTAATCTAGATTAAATTCCTTCTGTGTGGTCTTCCCAAATTGTGTGGTATCGATATGTTAATGATGTTCTAGGTATTTTAGAAGAAAATTTTAATCTTGAGGTTTTTATTTCAATCATTAATTCATTAGTACCATCAACAAATTCACTATAGAAAATGAAGAAAATAACCGTAACCCATTTTTAGAAGTTTTAATAGTTAGAAAAACAGATAAATTTAAGTTTTCCATATATAGGAAGCCCACAAATAATTTTTCATATGTACATTTTTACTCCGGTCACTCTAAAGCTATAAAGCATTCAGTATTTTCCTCCATGTACCTTAGGGCATTGAGAATTTGTAGCCCAGATAACATTGAGGACGAGTTCACTAAAATAGAAAAAAATTGCAAAAGATCTTTATCCCAAATATTTCTTAGAAAAATGTATGAATAAGGCTAAGAAAAAATTTTATAGTGTCCAAATAGAGAGGAAGGAAACAATTAATAATATGCTTTGTTTGCCATTTCATGTTTATTTTTTAGATGTTATACCCCTTTTGAAAAAACTAGACATTGCTGTAGTGTTTAAATATAATTGTACATTAAAAAACATGTTAATCAAGAATAGTTCTGGAAATGATAATAATATAATATATAGCATTCCTTGTTCAGAGTGTAACCTATTTTATGTCGGCCAAACATCAAAAAGTATACCAGTCAGATTAAAACAGCATCAGGTTGCCGTCTCCAGGGGTTCCCTTAATAATGCCTTGGCCTCCCACTGGTTAGGGTCAAGTCACAGAATTGGTTGGTCAAAGGCGGAAAAAGTAATCCAAGTAAATGACTATTTCCAAAGGAATATTGTTGAATCATTTTTAATATCCTGTACTCAAGGTAGAAATTTGAATCTAAGCCCAGGTCTGTTTTCCGTTAATCCAGTATTATCCTTTTATCTAAAATCTGTCTTCTCCGGAATTATTAAGAAACTGACAGCTGTTGGATCCCCTTCTCCTATATAAATACGATGTCTTTGTATATGTATTCTCATTGCTGAGTTTGATAATGTCCTGAGTGGATGAAAGTACTAACTCCAATCAAGTCTTTTTAATTTTTCCTTTCGTGGCTATAATATATATATATATATATATATATATATATATATATATATATATATATATATATATATATATATATATATATATATATATATATATATATATATATATGACAGCAGGCCGGGAAGATAAAGAAAACGAAGAGTTGACTAGCAATTTTGTATTATTATTACACCGTACGAAAGCACAAGTCAACTCTTCGTTTCCTTTTCCTTCTCAGCCTGCTGTCATCTTGAGACATCGCACGTTCCAGCGATTTGTTGTTAAAATATATACATATACACACACACACGCACACATATATATATATATATATATATATATATATATATATATATATATATATATATATATATATATATATATATATATATATATATATATATATATATATATATATATATATATATATATATATATATATATATATATATATATATATATATATATATATATATATATATATATATATATATATATATATATATATATATATATATATATATATATATATACATCCTCTATATAATAAGGAGCAAGTGTCGTTCCTCACAACTTGGTTATAATAGTATATATACAACAACAACGAATACTGGCATTTCTAGTCCACTACAAGACAGGGATCTCAGACTTGTCTCGAGTTCGACCATTTCATCAGTACGCCGGTTAGTGAGAATTAGTGATGGTGGGAAATTTTAGTCTCATCGCTCACAGTAAACCAACCTAATTTTGATGGCATGACTGGTACAGCTTTGCTAATTGTGGTGTTATACAAACCCTTTTCATCACATTAAGGTATCCCCACTCTGAAAGGATATTATATATATATATAAATATATATATATATATATATATATATATATATATATATATATATATATATATATATATATATATATATATATATATATATATATATACAAAACACCGCCAGTGTTGGATTTGGAGACAACTATGAATATGAAATCAGAAAACATTTGGGCAGTGTAATGTTCCATGAAATGTTCCTCATCTGCCATTGATTATATGAAACTATTTGATTAAGAAAGGAAAAAAATCCCAAGTACTTTCCATCGAAGGGTAATTGAATTAATGAAGGGAGTTATATATTTTCTGGTATACTAAACATATATCGAGCCTGCTTGACTCCAAAACAAAATAGATATATTTTGACTATGCCTCTTAAAAAAAAAAAAAAAAAAAAAAAAAAAAACTTTTGTTTTATGCTTGAATGAAAGGCAAGAGAGGTTGACTTTTATAACCAATACCAATAATGACAAAGGATTATCTATGAAGGTTTGTGGATAGCTTTGCTGTATTTGCAAGAAGGCTTAGAATACGAAATGACTTAATGGGTAATAGCATTTTGATGTAGAGAATCTGAAACATCTATCCTACGTGGCGTTGCTGTAGAATATATATATTTTTTTTTAATAAATTAGCAATGTATAAAATTTTGAAATCATTGTATGATTTGTTGCCCATAATGTATAAGCCAAATATATAAGATACTAAACCTTGTTAATTTGTCAAAAAATTAGTCTTATAAACGTGCATCATGTATATGTGAGAACTGTTGTGCCTTATGAATCTTGCTTGGTCCGAATGAACTCACTTGGAAGACAATAATAATACAATAACAGCTTTTCTTGATCACCTAAAATAATTTAGATAAGCTCATTTAACAAGTTTTCCTTGTGGAAGTCAACTTTGATAACAATAGGTTACGTGAAATGGCACAAATATATAGGGGAAACGGGATTTATCTTATATTGATAAATACAGATTAGGTTACATATAAAAAATAGTAGCCAGCTTTTCATTATCCAGATATATTGCATGATTTTATCTTTACATCAAGAGGCCATAGTATGAACTTACATAAGATTAGTATGCAAGTACCTAACCTTCCTCATGACTAACAAACATTTCATTAAACTCTCTTACTCATAAAAAATAATAATTATTAAGTTAATCAGTACTAGACAAGTGATATATACTCTTCGGAGTATTGCATACTAGTTATGTTAATCTCTGTTTCAGATAGCCTAACATTTGCAATTTTGTTGGGCAAGATTTATGGCGTAGCCTATACTCGGAACTTGCTAGTCGAACACACTGCAGCCATGCACTCAACGAATTAACTTAAAGCTAACCTATAATAAAAACAAGCCACCGACGGATGAATGGTGGAGCTTATCAAAGATGTTTTTCCTCTAACTTCTCGCTTCTTGATCTGATGCTCGGATAACGAGGGCTAAGTCGGGAAAAGTTACAGAATAAAATAAAAGATCCTTGTTAGGTTCCCTCCAATCATCCGTGAGGGACCATTCTGAGAATATGTGTAATAAACAAGTAAACTTATAGGAATTTTCTATTACGTTAAAAGGTATTTATCAACCTGAATTTTGGATGTCATAAAGGCATAAAGCTAACTTAAAATGGTGAAACTTCAAGTTTTCTATTGAAATTGTTCTAGTACTTATAAAACTCTCTTAGTACATACATACATATACCAAGGTACTTCCCCCAATTTTTGGGGGTAGCCGACATCAACAAATGAAACAAAACAAAAAGGGGACCTCTACTCTCTACGTTCCTCCCAGCCTGACAAGGGACTCAACTGAGCTCAGCTGGTACTGCTAGGGTGCCACAGCCCACCCTCCCCTGTTATCCACCACAGATGAAGCTTCATAATGCTGAATCCCCTACTGCTGCTACCTCCGCGGTCATCTAAGGCACCGGAGGAAGCAGCAGGGCCTACCGGAATTGCGTCACAATCGCTCGCCATTCATTCCTATTTCTAGCAGGCTCTCTTGCCTCTCTCATATCTATCCTCCTATCACCCAGAGCTTTCTTCACTCCATCCACCCACCCAAACCTTGGCCTTCCAATTGTACTTCTCCCATCAACTCTTACATTCATCACCTTCTTTAGAAGACAGCCATTTTCCATTCTCTCAACATGGCCAAACCGCCTCAACGCATTCATATAAACTCTAGCTGCTAACTCATTTCTTACACCCGTTCTCACCCTCACCACTTCGTTCCTAACCCTATCTACTCAAGATACACCAGCCATACTCCTTAGACACTTCATCTCAAATATATTCAATTTCGGTTTCTCCGTCACTTTCATTCCCCACAAATCTGATCCATACATCACAGTTGGTACAATATCTTTCTCATATAGAACTCTCTTTACATACATTCCCAACCTTCTATTTTTTACTACTCCCTTAACTGCCCCCAACACTTTGCAACCTTCATTCATTCTCTGACGTACATCTGCTTCCACTCCATCATTTGCTGCAACAACAGACCCCAAGTACTTAAACTGATCCACCTCCTCAAGTAACTCTACATTCAACATGACATTCAACTTTGCACCACCTTCCCTTCTCGTACATCTCATAATCTTACTCTTACCCACATTAACTCTCAACTTCCTTCTCTCACACATCCTTCCAAATTCTGTCACTAGTCGGTCAAGCTTCTCTCCTGTGTCTGCAACCAGTACAGTATCATCCGCAAACAACAACTGATTTACCTCCCATTCATGGTCATTCTCGTCTACCAGTTTTAATCCCTGTCCAAGCACTCGAGCATTCACCTCTCTCACCACTCCATCAACATACAAGTTAAACAACCACGGCGACATCACACATCCCTGTCTCATCCCCACTCTCACCGGAAACCAATCACTTACATCATTTCCTATTCTAACACATGCTTTACTACCTTTGTAGAAACTTTTCACTGCTTGCAACAACCTTCCACCAACTCTATATAACCTCATCACATTCCACATTGCTTCCCTATCAACTCTATCATACGCTTTCTCCAGATCCATAAACACAACATACTCCTCCTTACCTTGTACTAAATATTTCTCGCATATCTGCCTAACTGTAAAAATTTTATTCATACAACCCCTACCTCTTCTAAAACCAACCTGTACTTCTAAGATTGCATTATCTGTTTTATCCTTAATCCTATTAATCATTACTCTACCATACACTTTTCCAACTACACTCAACAAACTAATACCTCTTGAATTACAACACACATGCACATCTCCCTTACCCTTATATAGTGGTACAATACATGCACAAACTCAATCTACTGGTACCATTGACAACACAAAACACATATCAAACAATCTCACCAATCATTCAAGTACAGTCACACCCCCTTCCTTCAACATATCATCTCTCACACCATCCATACCAGATGCTTTTCCTACTCTCGTTTCATCTAGTGCTCTCTTCACTTCATCTATTGTAATCTCTCTCTCATTCTCAACTCCCATCACCGGCACCTCAGCACCTGCAACAGCAATTATATCTGCCTCCCTATTATCCTCAACATTCAGCAAACTTTCAAAATATTCCGCCCACTTTTTCCTTGCCTCCTCTCCTTTTAACAACCTTCCATTTACATCTTTCACTGTCTCTTCAATTCTTGCGCCAGCCTCCCTTACTCTCTTCACTTCTTCCCAAAACTTCATCTTATTCTCTTCATATGACTGACCCAATCCCTGACCCCACCTCAGGTCAGCTGCCCTCTTTGCCTCACGTACCTTGCGCTTTACTTCCACATTTTTCTCTCTATATTTTTCATACTTCTCTATACTATTACTCTGCAGCCGTTCTTCAAAAGCCCTCTTTTTTTCTCTTCCACTTTTACCTTCACTCCTTCATTCCACCATTCACTGCCCTTCCTCATGCTGCCTCCAACAACCTTCTTGCCACACACATCACTAGCAATCCCAACAAAATTTTCTTTTACTAACTTCCACTCCTCCTCTTAATTACCAGTTTCTCTTTCTCTCACTTCGTCATATGCCATTTTCAACCTTTCCTGATATTTACTTTTTACCCCGGTTTTATTAGCTCTTCAACCCTCACTAGCTCCTTTTTACATCCACCTACTCTATTCCCCCACTCTCAGTACTCTCTTCGTACATTCCACATATTGGAACTCATACCTTTCGCTGTATTATTGATATTGTTATTTTCTTCATATTTCAAGGGTTATGATAATGTCTTAGCTCAAACTTTCGATAATGTTTTTTTTCTGCTTTATTTTATATGCATTCATGTCTGATATCACCATTTGTAAATGTAATTATGAATGTTTGATATTGATAATGGGTTAAACAGTGATACCTGAATTTCATGGCAATAAAATGTAAATAATGTCATGATTTTTTATAGTTGTTTTACGATTTCCATAGGAAACTCCAATAGTAAACATGATAACAAACAGCTATAGGAGAGAAGCCTGGATTGAGATACGGAGATGGGGGACGATTGTTAGGAAATACGAGATATCAAAACTTGTTAATAATATAAATAATTTATTATTATTATTATTATTATTATTATTATTATTATTATTATTATTATTATTATTATTATTGTTATTATTATTATTAAAAAGTAATGCAACTAACGATACTAGCTAATAATAATGATAATGATAATAATAATAAAAATAATAATAATAATAATAATAATGATAATAATAATAATAATAATAATAATAATAATAATAATAATAATAATAATAATAATAATAATAAAAATAATAATAATAATGATAATAATATTGAAATAATAATAATAATAATAATAATAATAATAATAATAATAATAATAGTAACTTGCTATTCCCCCTATATATACTGATCAATAGAATTACTAATGACCTCGATTACCAGGTATTTGTTGGATTTCGATTTTGATATAAAACAAAGTGGCAAAAATATCCAGAGGTAAGATATACATATTTTTGGTTGAAAACGATACTTATCTTAAGTAATATAGTCTAAGAATTAATATTTTTAGTGAAAGAGCGAATTATCTGATGTGGAACATGTTACATTACCAAGGTGGCTTGATATCTTAATGTTTGAGTCATGATTTAGGTCGAAATAATGACCTAAAATGTTAAAGCTCTCTGGTGAATAACCCTCTTAATTTTTTAATTTCTAAAATTATCAAAAATGGTAATTTTTGCGGTAATATTTTGATACTATTTTTATTATTATTATTACTTGGTAATCTACAACCATAGTTGGAAAAGCAGGATGCTATAAACCCAGGGGCTCCAACAGGGAAAATAGTCCAGTGAGGAAAGGAAACGGAAAAATTACATATTCCATGAGCAGTAACATTAAGATATAAATATAAACTATAAAAACTTTAACAAAACAAAAGGAAGAGAAATAAAATTAAATAAAATGCCCGAGAGTACCCTCAATCAGTGAAACTCTAACCCAATACAGTGGAAGGCAATGGTGCAGAGGTTATGGCACTACCCAAAAGTCGAGAACAATGTTTTTTTTTTTTTTTTTTTTTTTTTGGCGGGGGGGGGTTGTCCTTCTCTTAGAAGAGCTGCTTACAATAGCTAAAGAAGCTTTTCTACCCTTACCAAGAGGAAAGTGGCCACCGAACAATTAGAGTGCAGTAGTTAACCCCTTGGGTGAAGAAGAATTGTTTGATAATCTCAGTGTTGTCTGGTGTATGATGACCGAAGAGAATCTGTAAAGAATGGGCCAGACTATTCGGTGTATGTGTAGACAAAGGAAAGTGAACCGTAACCAGAGAGAAGGCTACAATGCAATACTGTCTGGCCAGCCAAAGGACCCCATACTCTCTCGCACTAGTATCTCAATGAGTGGCTAGTGCCCTGAACAACCTACTACTTAAGGAAAGAATAATTATTAGTACCAATTAAGGTGGAACGCTAAGCAGTTGATTCGTTTGAAAAATGACAAGTAATTGTGAAACAAGATATAGAGAAAGTAAATCCTAGATTATGAAAAGCAATGAAGATGGTAAAGACCTTTTAATGTATTTGGTAGAAATAATCAGTGTTTTTTAGGATTTAATAAAGAGTCATTCTGGTTTATTTGTCTTATGGAGAATTATTGAATATGAAATGTAATCAAGAGTCAAAATCTTGTGATGTGTGTGGAGAGAGAAATAAAGGGAGGGGGTTTAACAGCTTTGATGAATCTGTGGTGAATGTTTTTTTTTTTTTTACCTGTGGTTTGGCCATGCTAATAAAATTATGCATTATCTAGATAATATAGAAAGGATAAAAATAGAGAGCAACAGAATTAGCAGCTAATTGCTCGAGCAGAAAATAACTAAAAACACTATTTATGAAGTTCTTGGAGCAAACCAGATCGTTCGTTGGCGAGGTGTGTGGGCGCCCAACGATTGAATAAAAATACACTAATGTTTAATTGGTGCTAATCTCATTTTATTTAAATATATGGTACCGTACTACTAGAAACTTTATGTATGTTTTGACTAATTCCATATAAATGGATTGGAATAAGACTACCTCTAATGATATTAATAGTAATAATAGTCTTCACGTAGAAGTGGATAAAGTGTCCGATGCAATCGAAGTTAATGCAAGAGTGTTTTCCATCATCAGAGAAAAGTCAAAAATCCATTAAGATCTCAAATATTACCTGAAAATAGATTATCGTCTGGTGGTCAAAATAAACCGCAGCAGCAGCTCTCAACGTGAAAATATATTCCTGATTTCCACTAAGTTAAGTGTTTAATTTTCCAATCTGATGAGAGTAATAACATCAAATCATTTGGATTTTAGAATGCACACGGTATATGAGGATTATACATTTAAACTCTTTGGAAATCAGTTCCATTAGGTGGTGAATTGCCAAATATTCCATAAAAATAGGGTCAGACAGATGAGGCTGTTATATGTTCATAAGCACTTTAATCATTCCGCGAAGTTATTAAACTCCAAGTTGCCTCATAACATATGTTGGCTGAGGCATTTACAACAAAAAGTAAAGATTTTAAATATATTTGTTACATTACTAATACCGTAAAAACCATATAATATCAACGTTTTTATTTAGTACTTTAAAAAATAAACTAGTAACTTTTGCTGAAAAATTAACTATGAAACATATTTCATGATTATGATAATGAAATTGAGATACATAGAAAGTTTATTGATTGAGGACTATATATGACTACAAGAGGGATGTATTCAGGTTATATATACAGTTTATAATTGGATATATTGGAAAATCAGGCACACAAAAACAGAACAATGACACATATATGCTCACACGCGCCCGCACACACACAGATATATATATATATATATATATATATATATATATATATATATATATATATATATATATATATATATATATATATATATATATATATATATATATATATATATATATATATATATATATATATATATATATATATATATATATATATATATATATATATATATATATATATATATATATATATATATATATATATATATATATATATATATATATAGTGTATATATATATATATATATATTTTGGGCTCAAGCCATGTCGTCCTGATGGAAGTTCCTATAGGGTAGCTTCCTAGGGTATATTACAACTACGGCGATATTCCCATAGAATTTACCTTAAGGTACCCAGAATTCTAACTCCTGGAGCGAATATCCCTAATGGAAGGGATATCGCGACATATCAGAGGACGTATTCTTGACACGCCACATGGCAATCTGCTCCCCAAACAGAGATAACACATCGAAGGGGTCAATTGGGAAGAAAACGAAAACGAGAAAGAAAAAGGGGAGCCGTTCCCAAGGCTCTCTCTTCTCCCGTTTCGTAAGCATGCATTGCGCCAATCCTGGCGCCATCTGTATTCCTTTTTGCGTAGCTTAACAACTCAGTGTTTTTTCCTGTGTTTCTCACAAAATCTTGGATTTAATCATCTTTTCATGGCTTCTCCAACTTCGTCTGCCTCTGATAAGTTGAGTACCATTTCTTTTATGTATAAATGTAGGCTCTTGGTAAATTTTAAAGTGATTAATAGTAATAATCTTTGTTACAAGAGCCGTTGCCTACCGGAGGCGTCATGGACGCTGTCGCTCGCTAGGTATGAGTTTTAGTTAGCCAGAGCGACGTTCCCGGTTGTTTTGCTTTAATAAATTTTAGCTATTTAGCGTTACATAGGATTTCCTTTCTCGTGCTTTTAGTATTATTTATTTTGGCGAAGTATTCGCCAACTCTGGCCTACGCTAGGCCATGTAGCCTAGTCGTTTGGTCCTAGTACTTTCTTGCATGATTTTGGATTTCCGAGTGTTTTAAAATTTTATTGAAGCTTTAGGCAGTTTTTTATACATTTAAGATTATGTTGATTATTTCCAAGATAGTATACGAGTGAGTTTCGGTGATTTAGGTAATCGATTCTCTTGGTGCCTAGGCTAAGTTGCTTATGGAGCCTTAGTATACTTTCTCATACTCCCCGGTTGCTTTCTTTTCTTCGGAGAAGGTATGCAATCCCTTTCCCTCTGTTTAAGCCTTGGGCTTAACCCTAGTGGTTTATCTGAATTAACTTTCGATACAACTATACTGGGGTGTTACTGTACCTCCCTGTTCCAGTAAGTCTGGCTTCAGAGAGGGACAGAACATCAGAGTTTTTAGTCTGAGTCTGTGTTTGTCTGGCTTGGGGTAGTCTCCCTCGTTAGCCTGACGCAGACATAGGAGGCTTAGCCTCCTTAGGTCACTGCCGAAGGTTTCTGTACGAGATGATTCCTTCTTTTGTGATCTAGCAGACTGGTCCTTGTTGCTGTTCTCAGTGGGAGGATAAGATCCTTTCCCTGGGAGTAGCAACACCTTGCTTTGGTTCAGTGGGGGTTGGCAAGTATTGCTGGCCTCCCTCCTTGGATCTCCCTTAGGCTAAGATGAGTTTTCTTGGCTGCGGGTGATTCTTCACTAAAGCAAGGTTGGTAGGACCCTCTTTTGCCCCTTCCCCCTCTATCTCTGTAATGGCTTAGCCATTACAGTACTGTACGTCATTCTACATCTGGACCTAGGATAGGTTAGGATGTGGAATTGACTCAGTCCCTTGCCGGCCGGTAGAGTGTGCCGGCCGGCAAAGGTCTTCATCTTTGAGTGCTGCCCGGACCTCCCTTGGTCCCTCATCCATGTCTGCCTGTAGAGCCAGACGGCATTGGTCAGGAAGCCTGAATTAGATTCTCCCCTTCCTTATATGCACTCTTTCGGATTGCCGGGCTTGGAGGTAGTTTACGCTCTTATCCCGGCATCCATCCTGTTTTCTTCTAGTGCTGTACCCGACCCGGCTGCCGGCCTATGAGGCCGGCAGCCGGACAGTCGTAGTCCTCTGGTTCTTTTGCTGCTGGCCGGCATCGGTTGTTTACCTTTGCCGGCCGGCTAGTGTCAAGCCCTTGTCTGCCGGTCGCTATGAGCAGTGGCCGGCAGCCGAGTGCTACCTTGTGTAGTTGCCGGCCGGCAGTCATTGCCGGCCGACATTGGCTGTTGCCGGCCAGCAGTTACTGCCGGCCGGCACATGCGTTTGAACCAGCGTTCTGCCGCCTTATAGCTGTTAAGTAGTATACTTTAAAGCTAGTTATGGTGTGTGCCGGCCGGCACATTACCTTCTATACTGTACCAGTATTCTTCAGTATAACATATACTGTAGGAAGAAAACTATAGTATAGTATTGGTACAACACTGTGTGTTCTAACACTTTTGTCTTGTCTTGCACAGCCCTTTGGTGTTGCCTTACAGATAAGAAAGTGAGTTCTTTCTTGTCTATTATCCGGTATTTTAAAATCATACCTTAGGTGTGAGCTACACCTGTTTCCTCTGGAAACTTTTCATTGGTACCTCTAGGACAGATTAACCATACGATTTTATTATCTGGAAAGCTGCAACAATTGGTTGTGCGGGAAACACAAGTGTGTGTCTTTCCTTTCTGATTTGTTATGCTAAACTGTGCATATCCAGTGATACGTAGTTCACTTGATACTCATGGAAATTTCTTCTCTTTACAGGAGGACCATCCGAAGTGCGGAAGTGTTTTCTGCAACGTCCGCAGTAAGAACCTCTGCGGACATGAGTTATTTAGGAGGCACGCAGCATGCGCTGTCTCCAAGGGTGATCTCCAGTATTGGGACCCTCAGGTATATACCGTGTGCTCTAACCTGATGACTGAGGCTTTTGATTCCCCTAGGACGGCGGAATCAAGGGATATAGCAAGGGAGAAGCTTCGTACCTGGGTAAGGGGCTTCCAGAAGAACACCTCTGGACCTTATCTTCCAAGTGAGAAGATGAGGGCTAACCTTTTCCCTAGGGCATCAGCTGGTGCAGTGATTCCCCAGCCTCAAGAGGAGATCCCCCAAGTTCAGATCCAGGTGGATGCTGAAGTCGCGGTCGCCTTGCAAGACATCCAGTTGGACGACAGGATGTCAGACGTGTCCGAGCGTCTGGAGGAAGACCTCCTGGCAGGAGCCCAGGATGAAGTTCAAGCCCCGGACATTGTAGAGGAAGAGGTCGACGAGGTGTCGGCTGCTCCGGTTCAGATCCCTGAACCTATTCCTTCAACATCGTCCGCTCTCCCAGTAGAGCTGGGACAGGCCCTCTCCTCCATTGTTGGAATGATCCAACAAATGCAGAAGGAGAATCAGGAGAAGGTGGCTGCAATGGAACTGCAGATGCAGAGGCTTGCAGCATCACATGGGCCCCAGAAAAGGCTCAATGTGAAAGACCTTCCCTTGTGCTCAGATACTAACCTGTGGAGATATGCTGAGCACATGCTGATGACGACTGGAAAGATCGTCATGTCGGATAAGTTGGGTTCAGTTCCCCTAGAGGAGGTGGAATTCTGGCCCAGCAAGGGGTCATATCCGGACTGTTATGTCCGGTTGAGGAAAGAACCAGCTTCAAAAGAGGAGACAGAGCCGAAGGAGGTCATAGTGAAGGACCATGCTATGGCTCAAGCTTTGCTTTCATCTTCGATGAAAGAGAGGGGCTTCACGAACTCAAAGGTAGCTGCATTGAGTAAGAAGCTCCCTTCCTTTGTGTCCTCTCCTGCTAGAGCCTTCCCCTTTTTACAGAATGGGTTTGCGGCTGTATTAAAAGCAGTCGAGGCCAGCAAGCCTTGCCCCTCCCTGGAGGAGTGTAAACCCTTGTCGCTGGCCCTACCTATGGACCACAAGGACTGGAAGGACGTCCATCTTACCTTCTCAGTCGGGAAGTTGGAGGCTGATATTGCCGGACGTCAGTTCGGTGAGGACCTCCCTAAGCTGTCTGACTTTCTTTTGCGGAGAGAGCTCGAGACAAAAGAAAGACTGGCTGCCTCAATGTCTCTTCAGACCACTCTTGAGACGATGGCAAGTGACCCCAAGGTCCATGAAATGTTCATGGTAGTGGCCAAGACTCATCTGGCCACAGTGACGAAGGATCTTTATGGCTTCGTCAGGGCGAGGAGAGCTTGTAGGGAGTTCGTGTTCACCTCGGCTACGGTGAGGCACGAGCCAAGGAAACTAATCTCCTCCAACATTTGGGGCAAAGACCTTTTCCCTAGCGAATTGGTCAAAGAAGTTGTTGATAAGGCCGCCACGGAGAATAGAAACCTTCTCCAGAAGTGGGGCCTGGCTATCAAGAGAAAGTCTTCCCCGGATGAGGGTCCCCAACCAAAGAGGAAGACTATAAGGACTAGGCTACCGTCTCGGCCAGCCAAGCCACTTAGACAGCAACAGCATCAGCAATTGCCATTGCCTTCAGTGCCCCAGATGGTGGCACAAACCCCGACCACATTCCAGTGGGTACCCCAGGCCGTGTCGACACAGTCCACGTCATTCAACCCAACGTTCGAAGGGCAGTCAACTTCCTTTCGAGCAAAGCCTAGAGGAGCAGCCAGAGGTTCGTCTAGGCGCCCCTCAAGGGGAAGGGGATTCAGGGGTGGTCGCTGTCAGGGAGGCAAGGCCTTAGGACGGCAGTCCAAGTGAGATGATGCCGGTAGGAGGGAGACTTCAGAATTTTCGGGATCGGTGGACCTTCGATCCCTGGGCCCACAGCCTACTCAAGAATGGACTGGGCTGGAGCTGGTACAGCACTCCACCCCCGTGCCCTCGGTTTTTCCAACACTCCACCCCCGTTCTGGAGGAGTACATCCAAGAACTGTTGGAGAAAAAAGTGATCCGAAGGGTGAAGTCCATCAAATTCCAAGGGAGGCTGTTTTGTGTTCCCAAGAAAGACTCGGAAAAACTCAGAGTCATTCTGGACTTGTCGCCACTTAACAAGTTCATAGTGAACTGCAAGTTCAAGATGCAAACACTGCAACACATAAGGACCTTACTGCCCAAGAGGGCATATATCGTCTCCATAGACTTGTATGACGCCTATTGGCACGTTCCAATCAACCGTCGACTCTCCCCCTACCTAGGGTTCAAGCTACAACGAAGACTATACGCCTTCAGAGCCATGCCATTCGGGCTAAATATAGCCCCAAGGATCTTCACGAAGCTTGCAAGCGTAGCTCTCAAACAATTACGCCTAAAGGGAATTCAGGTAGTAGCCTACCTGGACGACTGGCTGGTGTGGGCAGCATCCAAGACAGAATGCTTGCAAGCTTCCATTCAAGTGATCCAGTTCCTAGAGTATCTAGGCTTCAAGATCAACAGAAAAAAAGTCTCGACTTTCTCCATCTCAAAAGTTCCAGTGGCTGGGAATCCACTGGGACCTAATGTCACACCGTTTCTCCATCCCGGCGAAGAAAAGGAAGGAGATAGTGGGTTCTGTCAAGAGACTTCTAGATTCCGAAAGGATATCAAGACGCGAACAGGAGAGAGTACTGGGTTCTCTCCATTTTGCTTCGGTGACAGACCACAGCTAAAGGATGCAACCGGAGTTTGGAGAAGTTATGCATCAAACGCGCGAAGAGATCTGAGAAGACCAGTTCCGCTTCGGCTACGTACTCTTCTCAGGCCTTGGTCCCAAGCCAAACATCTAAAGAAGTCGGTTCTTCTTCAGCCACCTCCCCCGTCAGTGACAATTCACTCAGACGCCTCGAAGGAGGGATGGGGAGGTCACTCTCATCGGAAGGAAGTCCAGGGGACTTGGTCCAAGCTATTCAAGACCTTTCACATAAACTTTCTAGAAGCTATGGCAGTGCTCCTTACCTTAAAGAAAGTCTCCCAGCGTCACTCGATCCACATAAGGTTGGTGATGGACAGCGAGGTAGTTGTGAGATGCTTGAATCGACAAGGATCAAGGTCACCACCTCTCAACCAGGGGATGTTGGCTATCTTCCGATTGGCGGAAAAGAAGAAGTGGTACCTGTCGGCAGTTCACCTTCAAGGAGTCCGCAATGTGACAGCGGACGCTCTATCCAGGTTCACACAGATAGAGTCGGAATGGTCCCTAGACGCAGGATCATTCTCCTTCATCTTGAGTCAAGTCCCAGAACTGCAGATAGACCTCTTTGCGACGAAAGATAACAAGAAGTTGCCCCTGTACGTGTCCCCGTACGAGGACCCCTTAGCGGAAGCAATGGACGCGATGTCCCTCGACTGGAACAGATGGTCCAGGATTTATCTGTTCCCTCCTCACAACCTTCTGTTGAGGGTCCTCAACAAACTTAGATCCTCCAAGGGGGTAGCGGCAATAGTGGCCCACAAGTGGCCGAACAGCGTGTGGTTCCCCCTGGCATTGGAACTACGGTTGAAGATTCGACCGCTACCAGATCCAGTTCTGACCCAGCGAGTCCAGAAGTCGACTGTCAGCGCTTCATTACAGAAAACCCGGACCCTGCAGCTCATGATTTTCTCTCCCTAGCGGTGAGAAAGCGTTTCGGGATTTCGAAAGCCAGCATAGACTTCCTAGAGGAATATAAGTGCAAATCTACTAGAAGGCAATATGAGAGTCATCTTGGAGAAAATGGGTGGCCTTTGTCAAGGCAAAGAATCCGCAGGAGATCTCGACGGACTTCTGCTTATCTTTCTTCATCCACCTCCATGGTCAAGGGTTGGCAGCTAACACGATTTCGGCGTGTTAGTCTGCTTCGACAAGTCCCATTCTATATGCCTTCCCGGTCGACCTCGCTAACGAGATCTTTAATAAAGTTCCGAAAGCCTGCGCTAGGCTCAGACCTTCAGCACCTCCAAAGCCCATTTCATGGTCTTTAGACAAAGTTCTTCATTTCGCTTCTCTGTTGAGCAATGAGGAGTGTGCGTTAAAGGATTTGACCCAGAAAGTTATTTTCCTATTTGCACTCGCGTCCGGGGCCAGGGTTAGTGAGATTGTAGCCCTCTCGATAGAGGGAGGTCGTGTTCAGTTCCTGGATGGGGGAGAACTGAACCTGTTTCCGGATCCTACGTTTCTCGCCAAGAATGAGTGACCCACCAACAGGTGGGGTCCCTGGAGAATCTGCCCTCTGAAAGAAGATGCATCTCTATGTCCAGTAGAATGCCTAAAGGTCTATCTTCGTAGAACTTCAGACTTCAAGGGTGGTCAACTATTCAGGGGAGAAACATCAGGCTCAAATTTATCTCTGAATCAACTCAGAGCGAAAATCACATATTTTATTCGCAGAGCGGATCCTGACAGTACACCCGCAGGTCACGATCCGAGGAAAGTTGCCTCATCCTTAAATTTCTTTAATTGTATGGATTTTGAACATCTTCGCTCAAACACTGGCTGGAAGTCTTCCAGAGTGTTCTTTCGCCACTATGCGAAGCAAGTGGAGCAACTAAAGAGATCTGTGGTAGCAGTGGGTCGCGTCGTTAACCCTGCTGTTTAACTCTGCGAGGAACAGTGGTTTTAATTGGGACGATTAATTCCAGGGTGAGTGTGTAGTTACATACTGTGCTACAAACTAAGTGAGGGCACTGAGTTGCCCACGTTGACTGTTCCATTTCTAGAGGTGAACCTAGCATAAGTGCAGACATGTGTGCCGAGCGTTTCTAACGCTAATGTGACTGATTAGTAATACAGACTTTTATGACTTTGATACCTCGGTATGTTAAAAGTGGCAATAATGTTTTTTCTTCCAGATAAACAAGTTCTGTTTACTATCATACTTATGCTTAAAGTTTTGGTTATCCTCTTCTTATATATATATATATATATATATATATATATATATATATATATATATATATATATATATATA
>NC_090760.1:38534243-38539243 GCF_036898095.1 Palaemon carinicauda | reverse complement strand
AGGTATATATAACATTCAGAAGCATAGATGAGGGAAAGAAAGATATTAATATTTGCATTTAAATTTTCAGTTTTCTTTTACAAGTTTACAACTTCGGTATCCTTGAAGTAACGCAGGCCTTAGAAAGCAATGTAATGACACCCCGAGCTGTGCATCGCTAAAAGTAGTGCTTTCGCTATTAAAGAGAAGTTATTGAGTGACACAAGCATATGTGTTGTACCGTATCTGTCACTGATGACAGCAGATACAGTAATATTATTTTCGTGAAGTAATGCAGATTGAATTTTTTTTTTTACTTAAATATCTTTAATGGCGTGGCGTAGAAATACTAATACACTAATGCAGTCTGATAAAAATTATTTTGACAACTACACACAAACGTAAAGGTTGTCAGTCTATATATAACCTGCTGAGCAATGCAACTCATATTAATGTCTGGTCGACTGTTGCATTTAATGTCACGGGGTAACGCCATTAGAAATATCTTTAGAAGCATATACACAGGTGTTCGTAGGACATTTGGTAACCTGGCATGGATTATTTATTTGCACCCTAATCCTCACACCAATCCATTAACTTAAGAATTCTGATGAGGAATCAATATATAGTTTTTCATATAAATATCTTCAGCATTGCTGCTTAAAAAGGAAATATATATATTGTAACATATATGTGATTATTTCTTTATACTTATGTATATCTACCTATCTATCTATCTATCTATCTATCTATCTATCTATCTATCTATATATATATATATATATATATATATATATATATATATATATATATATATATGTGTGTGTGTGTGTGTGTGTGTGTGTATCCTAATCCTTGTTTGAAAAATAAGTATTTTACATAGTGAGATTAATGACATTTTTTAAGAGTTCTATGACTTTCACAAATTGTAGTGTGTGATCACTGAACTCTGTTATAGGTAACGTGTGCCAAGTCTCATAAGGTAATATGTTGAAAGCCTATTGGTGACAGTATATTCCATCAGAGTGGAGAATTACACAAAATCCAACAATTCTGCATATTGACAGAGCGACATTGCATTTTACTTGCAGGGGGTTAAGCAGTACCACTCGAGTGAACATAAGAGCAAGTGGGTAATTGTGTGAGAGTATCAGGCTGTATATAGTGCATTCAAAAAGCTTTTAGTAATAAAGTGAAATAAAAAAACATGTTCCTATGTCTCATTATCCATTGATATGAGACATAATTGGTGCCAGGTGTGAAAATAGATCTGTTCCTGTATGTTGTGAGAGTAGTTAATCTTTAAGCCAGTAAAATAAAAGTTCAAGATGATTACATACACAAGGACTAACATAGCAGAGACTGCTGCTCCGGGAGATGGAAACAAAGGACCAGTTGGCTATGGTGATGTCGATGAAGAATATAGACGGGAACAGCGAACGCAGGACTTTGAAAATAGGTTAGATATCCTAGCAGAGTTAATAAACACATTCTGAGTGGAACGAGAAGAGGAGCGGTGCTCAACCACAGCATATACGTCGTACTTAAACAAAGTTCTAACGCACACAAGTGAAAGTACACATACACACCCGAGTGAAGATATGCGAAACGTCATAGTTCAAAAATTGCCAGAACTCCAGGCAAGTATTAGGCCTTTTGATAATCAATGGTGTGACGGCCGAGAGAGGGTTGTGAACTTAAAGGCAGGATGCAATCAACTGAGTTGTTTATTAAGGAACACTCCTTTATATACAAAACCTCAAGGCAACAGGACATAACATGTTCGAGAGACAGACAATATTACAGAGCAAAACCGGAGACATGATCATTCAGGTTCTTTTTAGTGCGAGGGAAGAGCGCAGATACAAGCATAATATATACAAAATAATTATGTACAATTGTGTGACACACGGTTGGTACAATGGCCTTATGAAGGGTTTTAATCCATTGAAGTGTTTTTGAGAGACTTTGAAGTAGCCACATATGGGTGGTCAGAAAAAGAAAAAGCATTTCAAGTAATCAGGCTGCTGATTGATGCTCCAGCAATTGAGGTAATGGGTTTGGCCACAAGAGAGTTTAAGAAGTTATACTGAAATAAAATGATGTCTGATTGAGAAATACGCCTTACCCAATGCGACAAAAGGGGAAATGAAAGAATATTACAAACCCGAAATTCGAAAGAGCAAGACAGTTCTTAGGTTTGCAACTTGCATTTTTCGAGATTGTGATTCGTTAGCTACGTTTAGTGCCACTCTCTCATAAGGTGATAAAAAGCACTTGCCCGTAAACATATTCGCAGATTAGTAAAACCATATTTATGGGGTTATATGCTTGATAACAATCTCTCGTTAGCAGACGTAGTGATAGAGATACAAAACCTTCTAGACAGTTTGCCAGAAGATAAAATGCCTGAGAATAACTGTCCCGATTCCAAAAAGGTGGCAGCTATATGAGGCACTCACCAACCCCTAAACCAGGAGAGGGGACAACGAAGTAAGCAGTTGAAAGAGTCTTCATGTGTTGGTAGTGTGAGGGAGAGGGCCACCAACGAGTGGAGTGCCCCACCCAAGGATCTCCCCTTGTTACACTTGTCAGGCCTACATTCACCTATCTCTAGAGTGCCCAGCAGAAAACGCCGAGGGTGGGTAGGCTATTGCACACTCAAACCCCCCAATGCCCAACATCCGAGGAAAAGGAAACAGAGGAAGGGGGAGACAAGGGAGATCGATGCCTCCTCGCATGAGAGCAGAAGCAGCAGCTGAGGCAGCCGTGAAGAGTGACTACAATGGACTCAATGAGTAAGCACTGGGACTTCCTTTGGTACCCCCATCCTTACCCCAGCAGCACTAGGGATAGGAGCAGGGGGCAGCGGCATTG
Organism: Palaemon carinicauda; assembly: GCF_036898095.1. Taxonomy (NCBI): domain Eukaryota; kingdom Metazoa; phylum Arthropoda; class Malacostraca; order Decapoda; family Palaemonidae; genus Palaemon; species Palaemon carinicauda. The sequence goes on along the minus strand of NC_090760.1, from coordinate 38,536,387 downwards.
CAAGCAAGTTTGTTGACATGTGCCCCACATATCATAATGTGCGGCTCGGAATGTTAGCAGTCAGGATTGACCTACCAGATAAGTCAATTTGAGTGCTCATCGACACAGGGGCCAGTGTTTCGTTTATTGAAAAATTATTCTCCTCAAACCCACTGCAGTCAACAGCATCCATCATCCTCGACATGCCAGGAGGAAATAAACTACATGCAAGGCATACAACCATCGGCAACTTTAAGTTGGGATCTGCGAAATTCACACATGATTTTTTTTTGTCTTGCCCACAATGGGAATTCCAGGAATCGAAGCTATAATGGGGTTAGATTTTATTCTAGGTAATCAAATATACATTTGCGGCGAAAAAGTTAGAGTAACAGTAAAAGCAGGAGGCTGCATTTTGCCGATAGAAAGTCATAAGAGAGTAAGTGTTTTTGTGGAAGTTTAGTAAGGTAAATAAGGTAACAATTAAGTAAGGTAACAGTTGTACCAAAAGAAGATAAGAATTGCCTCCCCAGACACTTACGAGTATATAGTGACCCCGTGTCAGCACCTCCTGGAAGGAACCAAGTTCATAGTTAAACCCTATTACAGATAGTCCCACTTAGTCTTAGAGGGCTTGTCAGAACTAAAAGAGAACAGAGCTGATATAACGATAACTAATTTGTCAAATAAAAGGGATGTGTTGGAGAGTGATTCTTTGTGTGAATTATAGGTATGCGAAATTGCTAATAATGGGATCCTGGGAGCCACAACTCCACACTGCAGAGACGAATTCACTCAGAACTTCTTTATGCAAGCGCAAAAACTATGTCCGCCAGAATATCAACCTGTAGTTAGTAACATTTCTAAAAATTATTCTGATGAAATTGCTGTTGTAGACCAGTCACCAGGGAATATTAATCGATTCCCCTTTAGCATTGAAACTGGGCAGGTGGAGCGAATCACGTCAAGGGCTTATAAGGTACCCATTCATTTCCAAGGAGAGGTAGAAAGGGAAATCAGTAAATTAAGAGAACAAGGGATAATCGAGGAGAGCGAGTCTCCCTGGGCTTCTTCAATTGTAGCTGTTAGGAAAAAGGATGGATCGATAATATTATGTGTTGATTATAGGAAGTTGAATCCAGTCATTAAGAATAATGCATTTACATTGCCCTCGATCGATGAATTACTTGTGAAGGTATGGGATAGTAAATATTTCACAACAATCGATTGAAAATCTGGATACTATCAAATACCCATTGAAGAAGGAAGTAAATGTAAAATGGTGTTTATAGCTAATGATCAACTATTTCAGTTGCCTAGCAGTGTTAAATATGCTGCAAGTCATTTTAATTTCTCAACAAGATGATAAAGGTAGAGAGTGACCCATTTGTTTTGCTTCCAGGGCAATAAAAGGGGCAGAAATGATTAAAGTATATTCGATCGAGAGGTATTGGCTATTTTTGGGGTTCTGGAGAGGCTTTGGTTCTTTTTATTATGTCAGCCGATTAAGTTGCAAAGTGACCATCGCCTCTTACGTAATTTATTTCACCATTATAACTTTACGTCTAGACAAGCGAGATGGATTGAAAGATTGTTAGAGTTTAATATAAAAGGGTATTACCACCTAAAAGGTAAATCTAATAAGGTAGCTGATACCCTCTCTAGAGGTGAAGTAATAGTAGTAAACTCTAGGGCACAAATAGGAACAAAAAACATAACCCAAATATTGAAGGCCATCATCAAAACAGAAAACGGGAAGTGAATTCACGCGAGGGGGCATTCAGAAAAGTAGATCAGTGAGTGAGACAGAGAGATAGCTAGAGATGTTGGAGATAGATAGAGAAAGAAATGGAAATGGTGAAGGTGAATGTATGTGGGAGGCCGAGGACACGACAAAGGGTGTCGAGAATGAGTGCACTGATGATGCAGGTGTGATTGACTGCGGAGGTTGGGACATAAAGGAAGTCCAATATGAAGAGAAAAAAGAGGAAAGGGTGGAAAGCGTGCGAGCAGTGATTACAGGGGAATCAGTGAGTTATCCATCATTTTTTAATGTGCCTCGTGAGAATTTTTTTTTTACAGGATGATATCTTGTATTGTGCTTACGAGAAGAGGGGAGGGGAATTTTGTGCATATGTAGTTCTTCCTCCCTTTTAAGTTAGTCG
>NC_090760.1:38521743-38529243 GCF_036898095.1 Palaemon carinicauda | reverse complement strand
ACTGTTCCTCGCAGAGTTAAAGAGCAGGATTAACGACACTACCCACTGCTACCACAGACCTCTTTATTGCTGCACTTGTTTCGCATAGTGACGAAAGAACACTCTGGAAGACTTCCAGCCAGTGTATGAACGAAGATGTTCGAAATCCATACAATTAAAGAAATTTAAGGATGAGGCAACTTTCCTCGGATCGTGACCTGCGGGTGTACTGTCTGGATCCGCTCTGCGAATAAAATAGGTGATTTTCACCCTAAGTTGTTTCAGAGATAAATTTGAGCCTGATATTTCTCCCCTGAATAGTTGACCACCCCTAAAGTCTGAAGTTCTACGAAGATAGACATTTAGGCATTCCACTGGACATAGAGATGCATCTTCTTTCAGAGGGCAGATTCTTCAGGGACCCCACCTGTTGGTGGGTAACTCGTTCTTGGCGAGAAACGTAGGATCCGGAAACAGGTTCAGTTCTCCCCCATCCAAGAACTGAACACGACCCTCCTCTCTCGAGAGGGCTACAATTTCACTAACCCTGGCCCCCGACGCGAATGCAAACACGAAAATAACTTTTTGGGTCAAATCCTTTAAAGCACACTCCTCATCGTTCAACAGCGAAGCGAAATGAAGAACTTTATTTAAAGACCATGAAATGGGCTTTGGAGGTGCTGACGGTCTGAGCCTAGCACAGGCTTTCGGAATTTTATTAAAAATATCGTTATAGAGGTCGACCAGGAAGGCATATAAAATGGGTCTTGTCAAAGCAGATTTACACGTCGATATTGTGTTGGCTGCCAACCCTTGACCATGGATGTGGATGAAGAAAGATAAGCAGAAGTCCGTCGAGATCTTTTGCGGATTCTTCGCCTTGACAAAGGCTACCCATTTCCTCCATGATGACTCATATTGCATTCTAGTAGATTAGCACTTATATTCCTCTAGGAAGTCTATACCTTCTTTCGAAATCCCGAAACGTTTTCTCACCGCTAGGGAGAGAAAATCATGAGCTGCAGGTTCCGGGTTTTCTGTGATGAAGCGCAGACAGTCGACTTCTGAACTCGCTGGGTCAGAACTGGATCTGGTAACGGTAGACACTTCAGCCGTAGTTCCAATGCCAGAGGGAACCACACGCTGTTCGGCCACTTGTGAGCCACTATTGCCACTACCCCCTTGAAAGATCTCAGTTTGTTGAGGACCCTCAATAGAAGGTTGTGAGGAGGGAACAGGTAAATCCTGGACCATCTGTTCCAGTCGAGGGACATCGTGTCCACTGCTTCCGCCAAGGGATCCTCGTATGGGGACACGTAAAGGGGTAACTTCTTGTTGTCTTTCGTCGCAAAGAGGTCTATCTGCAGTTCTGTGACTTGACTCAAGATGAAGGAGAATGATCCTGCGTCTAGGGACCATTCCGACTCTATCGGTGTGAACCTGGATAGAGCGTCCGCTGTCACATTGCGGACTACTTGAAGGTGAACTGCCGACAGGTACCACTTCTTCTTTTCCGCCAGTCGAAAGATGGCCAACATCACCTGGTTGAGTGGTGGTGACCTCGATCCTTGTCGATTCAAGCATATCACAATCACCTCGCTGTCCAGCACCAGCCTTATGTGGATCGAGCGACGAGGGGAGACTTTCTTCAAGGTAAGGAGTACTGCCATAGCTTCCAGAAAGTTTATGTGAAATATCTTGAATAGATTGGACCAAGTCCCTTGGGCCTTCTTCCGATGAGAATGACCTCCCCACCCCTCCTTCGAGGCGTGTGTGTGAATAGTCAACGAGGGGAGAGGTAACTGAAGAAGTACCGACTTCTTTAGTTGCCTGACTTGAGACCAAGGCCTGAGAAGCGTACGTAGACGAAGCGGAACTGGTCTTATCAGATCTGTTCGCGCGTTTGATGCATAACTTCTCCAAACTCCGGTTGCATCCTTTAGCTGTGCTCTTAGCACCGGGTCTGTTACAGAAGCAAACTGGAGAGAACCCAGCACTCTCTCCTGTTCGCGTCTTGATATCCTTTCGGAATCCAGAAGTCTCTTGACAGATCCAGCTATCTCCTTCCTCTTCTTCGCCGGGATGGAGAGTTGGTGTGACACTAGGTCCAAGTGGATTCCTAACCACTGGAACTTTTGAGATGGAGAAAGTCGAGACTTCTTTCTGTTGATCTTGAAGCCTAAATACTCTAGGAACTGGATCACCTGTAGGGAAGCTTGCAAACATTCTGTCTTGGATACTGCCCACACCAGCCAGTCGTCCAGGTAGGCTACCACCTGGATTCCCTTTAGGCGTAATTGTTTGAGAGCTATGCTCGCAAGCTTCGTGAAGATCCTTGGGGCTATGTTTAGCCCGAATGGCATGGCTCTGAAGGCGTAGAGTCTTCGATGTTGCTTGAACCATAGGTAGGGGGAGAGTTGACGATTGATTGGAACGTGCCAATAGGCGTCTGACAAATCTATGGAGACGGTAAATGCTCTCTTGGGCAGTAAGGTCCTTATGTGTTGCAGTGCTAGCATCTTGAACTTGCAGTTCACTATGAACTTGTTGAGTGGCGACAAGTCCAGAATGACTCTGAGTTTTTCTGAGTCCTTCTTGGGAACACAAAACAGCCTCCCTTGGAATTTGATGGACATTACCCTTCGGATTACTCTTTTCTCCAACAGTTCTTGAATGTACTCCTCCAGAACGGGTGTGGAGTGTTGGAAAAAACGAGGGCACGGGGGTGGAGTGCTGTACTAGCTCCAACCCAGTCTATTCTTGAGTAGGCTGTGGGCCCAGGGATCGAAGGTCCACCGATCCCGAAAATTCTGAATTCTCCCTCCTACCGGAATCAACTCACTTTGACTGCTGTTGCCCTGAGGCCTTGCCTCCTTGACCGCGACCACCCCTGAATCCCCTTCCCCTTGAGGGGCGTCTAGACGAACCTCTGGCTGCTCCTCTAGGCTTCGCTTGAAAGGTAGTTGACTGCCCTTCGAACGCTGGGTTAAATGCCGGAGACTGCGTCGACACGCCTTGGGGTACCCACTGGTACGTGTTCGGGGTATGTGCCACCATCTGGGGCACTGTAGGCATAGGAAGTTGCTGTTGCTGCTGCTGTCTGAATGGCTTGGCTGGCCGAGAGGGTAGCCTAGTCTTCTTAGTCTTCCTCTTTGGTTGGGGACCCTCATCCGGGGAAGACTTTCTCTTGAGAGATAGGCCCTACTTCTGGAGAAGGTTTCTATTCTTCGTGGCGGCCTTATCTACAACCTCCTTGACCGCTTCACTAGGGAAGAGGTCTTTGCCCCAAATGTTGGAGGAGATTAGCTTCCTTGGCTCGTGCCTCACTGCAGCCGAGGCGAACACGAACTCCCTACAAGCCCTCCTAGCTTTGACGAAGCTATAAAGGTCCTTCGTCACTGTGACTAGGTGTGTCTTAGCCACTACCATGAACATTTCATGGACCTTGGGGTCACTTGCCATTGTCTCTAGAGTCGTTTGATGAGACATTGAGGCAGCAAGTCTTTCTCTTGTCTCAAGCTCCCTTCGCAAAAGAAAGTCAGACAGCTTGGGGAGGTTCTCACCAAACTGACGTCCGGCAATATCAGCCTCCAACTTCCCGACTGAGAAGGTAAGATGGACGTCCTTTCAGTCCTTGTGGTCCATGGGTAGGGCCAAAGACAGAGGTTTACACTCCTCCAAGGAGGGGCATGGCTTACCTGCCTCGACTGCTTTCAGCACAGCCGAAAACCCTTTCTGTATAAAGGGGAAGGCTCTAGAAGGAGAGGACACAAAGGAAGGGTGCTTCTTACTCAAAGCAGGTACCTTTGAGTTTGTGAAGCCCCTCTCTTTCATCGAGCTTGACAGTAAAGCTTGAGCCTTAGCGTGGTCCAAAACTATGACCTCCTTCGGGTCTGTTTCTTCCTTTGAGGCTGGTTCCTTCCTTAGACGGACACAACAGTCTGGATACGACTTCTTGCTGGGCCAGAATTCCACCTCCTTAAGGGGGACTGAGCCCAACTTCTCCGAAATGACGATTTTTCCCGTCGTCATAGGCATGTGCTCAGCATACTTCCAAGGGTTGGCATCTGAGCACAAGGGAAGGTCTTTCACGCTGAGCCTCTTCTGGGGCCCACGTGATGCTGCAAGTCTCTGCATCTCCAGCTTCATTGCAGCAGCCTTCTCATTATTTTCCCTCTGCATCTGTTGGATCATTCCAACGATGGAGGAAAGGGTCTTTCCCAGCTCATCTGGGAGAGAGGACGATGTTGAGGGAATAGGTTCAGGGGCCTGAACCAGAGTAGCCGACACCTCGTCGACCTCTTCCTCTTCATTGTCTGGAGCCTGCTCTTCATCCTGGTCTTCTGCCAAAAGGTCATCTTCCAGACGCTCGGACACCTCCGACATCCTATCGTCCAATTGGATGTCCTGCAGGGCGTCCACGACTTCAGCATCCACGGGGATCTGAACCACTGGTATCTCCGCTTGAGGCTGGGGAATCACTACCTCAGCTAACGCCTTGGGGAAAAGGTAAGCCCTCATCTTCTCACTTGGAAGATAGGGCCCAGAAGTGTTCTTCTGAAAGCCCCTTACCCAGGTATGAAGCTTCTCCCTTGCTGCGTCCCTTGACTCCGCCGTCTTAGGGGAATCAAAAGCCTCAGTAATCAGGTTTGTGCACACGGTACATACCTGCGGGTCTTAATACCTGAGATCACCTTTGGAGACTGCGCATGCTGCGTGCCTCCTACACAAATCATGTTCGCAGAAGTTCTTGGTGCGGACGTTGCAGAAAACGCTTCCACACTTCGAATGGTCCTCCTGTAAAGAGAAGAAAATTCCAGGAGTATCAAGTGAACTACGTATCACTGGAGATACATAGCTTAGCATAACTAAACTAGAAAGGAAAGACACACACTTGTATTTCCCGCACAGTGAATTGCTGCAACATTCAAGATAATAAAATCGTATGGTTAATCTATTCTAGAGCAACCAATAAATAATTTCCAGAGGAAACAGGTGTAGCTCACACCCAAAAAATTTATTTTAAAATGCTGGATAGTAGACAAGAAAGAACTCACTTTCTTTAACTGTAAGGTTACACCAAAGGGCTGTGCAAGACAACACAAAGGTGTTAGAGAAACTCAGTGTTGTAACAAATACTATACTATAGTTTTCTCCCTACAGTATATACTATACTGAACAATACTGGCTACAGTATAGAAGGTAATGCGCCGGCCGGCACGTGCCGGCCGGCACACACCGTAACTAGTTCCAAAGTATACTACTTATAAACTATAAGGTGGAAGAACGCTGGTTCAAATGCGTGTGCCGGCCGGCAATGACTGCCGGCCGACAACTACTCAAGATAGCACCCGGCTGCCGGCCGCCAAACGTAGTGGCCGGCAGAACCTCGGTGTGTTTCTATTGCCTGCCGGCAGGGGACTGCCGGCCGGCAGCTAAACAACAACCGCACCCGGCTGCCGGCCACTAATCGTAGCGGTCGGCGGACAATGGTGTGATATATAGCCGGTCGGCAAAGGTATACAACCAATGCCGGCCGGCAGCAAAAGAACCAGAGAACTCTGACTGCCCGGCTGCCGGCCACTCAGGCCGGCAGCCGGGCTAGGGTACAACACTAGAAGAAAAACAGAATGGATGCCGGGATGAGAGACTGTACTGCCTCATAACCCGGCAACCAAAAAGAGTGCACATAAGGAAGGGGAGAATATAACTTCAGGCTTCCTGACCAATGCCATCTGGCTCTACAGACAAACAAGGATGAGAGACCAAGGGAGGTCCGGGCAGCACTCAAAGCAGAAGACCCTTGCCGGCCGGCACGCACTGCCGGCCGGCAAGGGACTGAGTCAACCCCACATCCTAACCTATGCGAGGTACAGATGTAGAATGACGGACATGAATGCAATGGCTAGGCCATCACTAAGGAAAGAGGGGGAAAGGGAGAAGAGGGTCCTGCCAACCTTGCTCTAGTAATGAATCACCCGCAGCCAAGAAAACTCATCTTAGCCTAAGGGAGATCCGAGGAGGGAGGCCAGCAATACTTGCCAACTTCCTCGGAACCAAAGCAAGGAAGGCATTGCTATTCACAGAAAAGAGGATCTCATCCTCCACACTGAGAACAACAGCACTGGACTAGTCTGCTAGAACACAAAAAGAAGGAATCATCTCGTACAGAAACCTTCGAAAGTGAACTAAGGAGGCTAAGCCTCCTATGTCTGCTATCAGCCTAGCAAGGGAATCTCAACCACAAGCTAGACAGAAACAGACTCAGACTAAGAACTCTGATGTCCTGCCCCTTTCCTGAAGCCAGACTTATTGGAAACAGGAAAGAACAGAAACACCCTAATATAGTTGTATCTAAAGTCAATTCAGATAAACCATTAGGGTTAAGCCCAAGGCTTAAGCAGAGGGAAAGGGATTGCACACATTCTCCGAAGAGAAGAGAGCAACCGGGGAGTGTGAGAAAGTACACTAAGGCCCCATAGGCATCTAGCCTAGGCGCAAAGAGAATCGATTACCTAAATCACCGAAACTCACTCGTATACTATCTTGGAAGAAAATCAACATAATCTTAAATGTATAAAACTGCCTAAAGCTTCAATAAAATTTTAAAACACTCGGAAATCTGAATATCATGCAGGAAAGTACTAGGGCCAAACGACTAGGCTACAAGGTCTAGCGTAGGCCAGAATCAGCAAATCCTTCGCCAAAACGGAAATACTAAAAGCATCATATAAAGAAAACCTATGTAACGCTGAATAGCTAAAATTATTAAAGCAAAACAGCCGGGAACGTCGCTCTGGCTAACTATATAACTCATACATAGCGAGCGACAGTGTCCAGGACGCCTCCGGTAGGCAACAGCTCTTGTAACAACGATATCACTACCGAATCACTTTTAAAATTACCAAGTGCTACTTTTATACATAAAAGAAATAATACTCAACTTATCAGAAGCAGAAGAAGTTGGAGAAAGCATTATAACGTTGAAATAATCCAAGAATTGCGAGATACCACAGGGAAAAACACCGAGTTGTTGAGCTACGCAAAAAGGAATACAGATGGCGCCGTGAGAGGCGCAATGCACGCTTACGAAACGGGAGAGGAGAGATACCTTCCGAGCGGCTCTCCTTTCTTTCTCGTTTTCGTTTTCTTGCCAATTGACCCCTTCGAAGTGTTAACTCTGTTCGGGGTGCAGATTGGTATGTGGCGTGTCAAGAATACGTCCTCTGATATTTCGCGATATTCCTGGTTCTTTTATTAGGGATATTCGCTCCAGGAGTTGGAATTCTGGGTACCTTAAGGTAAATTCTCTGGGAATATCGCCGTAGTTACATATACCCAAGAAAGCTACCCATTAGGAACTTCCATCAGGAGGACATGGCTTGAGCACAAAAATATATATATATATATATATATATATATATATATATATATATATATATATATATATATATATATTATATATATATATATAAATATATAATATATATATATATATATATATATATATATATATATATA
>NC_090760.1:38509243-38516743 GCF_036898095.1 Palaemon carinicauda | reverse complement strand
AAAGGCGTTCTAACTGGGGTACCATACAATGCCTCGTGAGGCGACATTTTAATTGATATATGATATGAGTGATTCAGAGTACTTAGTACCGTAGGTATTGTAATATCCCAGTTGGGGTCTGATCCACCTAGTGTTAATCTTATTATGTTCAACCCTGGATAGGTACGATGGGTCGTACGCGATCCCGAGCGTAAAAAAAAAAGAGGTTTTTCTCACGTGATTCACCCCCGTGACTGAATTTGTGGGTGATCGACCTGCAGGAGGTGTCTCCCCTACACGCTCTAGTAGTGTCCAGATGTGCATTGCTGTAGCTGTACTCCTTCCCCGATTTCTGAGACGTGTCGGGGTCGAGCGCGACCGAGTTTACCCTTCTAAGGTAATTTGCATAATTATCAAAGTTATTACGTATTATGAAATTGTCGTAGAATGGTGCAACTTGTATAGGTTATCAGTTGTGGAAAGTCTTGGTGGATTGTTTGGCTACCATGTGCATGATTTTTTTTTTAGTTAAAATGTCGTTCATCACCACGAGGACCATTTTACCGCGAGTGCCCCTTTTTCATTTTTTTTCATTTTTTTGCCAAGTCCTTTTTCCGTAAGATATTGCCAAATAGTGTCGTAAAACTTTTGCTTGTTTAGTGTTGGAAAGTGTGTCTAGATGATCTGGCTACCCATGCGTGACTTTGTTTTTGTCAGATACGACGTAGTTATTGGTATATTGGGTATTTAACTGCGGTTGCCAATTTCTGTTTTTTTTTTAATATTTGTAAAAATTTTTACGTAGTAAGGAATTGCCGTATATTATTGATTTTTTTTTCATGTTTATGTGTTAGAAAGTGTGCCTTGATGGTTGGGCTAACACGTGCATGTCTTTTTTTTTATCTGAGATGCTGTATATTAGAATGTTGGGCATTTTACCGCGAGTGCCCCTTTTTCATTTTTTTTCATTTTTTTGCCAAGTCATTTTTCCGTAAGATATTGCCAAATAGTTTCGTAAAACTTTAGCTTTTTTAGTGTTGGAAAGTGTGTCTAGATGATCTGGCTACCCATGCGTGACTTTGTTTTTGTCAGATACGACGTAGTTATTGGTATATTGGGTATTTAACTGCGGTTGCCAATTTCTGTTTTTTTCAATATTTGTAAACATTTACTACGTAGTAAGGAATTGCCGTATATTATTGATTTTTTTTTCATGTTTATGTGTTAGAAAGTGTGCCTTGATGGTTGGGCTAACACGTGCATGTCTTTTTTTTTATCTGAGATGCCGTATATTAGAATGTTGGGCATTTTTCCGCGAGTGCCCCTTTTTATTTGTTTTGCATTTTTTTACTTAGTCATGTTACCGAAAGGAATTGGCAAGTAGTGTCGCAAAACTTATATTTTTATAGTGTTGGAAAGTGTTCCTAGATGATCTGGCTACCCATGCCTATTTTTTTTTAGCCAGATATGGCGTATATATGAGTATGTGTTCGATTTTCCTGTGATTGCCATTTTTTCGTTTTTTCCCATTTCTTTCAAAATTACTACGTACTAAGGAACTATCACAGAGTAATGATTCATTTATATGTTTATTTGTCGAAGAATGTGCCTTGATGGTTTGCCTAGCACGTGGCTGAAATTTTTTTTTTCTGAAATGCCGTATATTTGAATGGCCATTTTTCCGCGAGTGCCCCTTTTTATTTGTTTTGCATTTTTTTGCTTAGTCATGTTACCGTAAGGAATTGACAAGTAGTGTCGCAAAACTTATAATTTTATAGTATTGGAAAGTGTTTCTAGATGATCTGGCTACCCATGCCTATCTTTTTTTTTAGCCAGATATGGCGTATATATAGATATGTGTTCGATTTTCCTGTGATTGCCATTTTTTCATTTTTTCCCATTTCTTTCAAAATTACTACGTACTAAGGAACTATCACAGAGTAATGATTCATTTAGATGTTTATTTGTCGGAAAATGTGCCTTGATGGTTTGCCTAGCACGTGGCTGAATTTTTTTTATTTTCTGAAATGCCGTATATTAGAATGTTAGCCATTTTTCCGCGAGTGCCCCTTTTTATTTGTTTTGCATTTTTTTGCTTAGTCATGTTACCGTAAGGAATTGGCAAGTAGTGTCGCAAAACTTATATTTTTATAGTGTTGGAAAGTGTTTCTAGAAGATCTGGCTACCCATGCCTATCTTTTTTTTAGCCAGATATAGCGTATATATAGGTATGTGTTCGATTTTCCGGTGATTGCCATTTTTTCGTTTTTTCCCATTTCTTTCAAAATTACTACGTACTAAAGAACTATCACAGAGTAATGATTCCTCTAGATGTTTATTTGTCGGAAAATTTTGTTTACTTCTTTTTTGATTGAATATCATCAAATTTTTTTAGCTAAAATATTATATTGTTTCACATTTTTGTTTTTTTTCGATTTTATTTCCCTTCAAAAAATTTTTTTGGGTCAGAATTTTAATTTTATAGTCGTAAAATAATCGACAATTATCCAGCAACCCACCATACAATTTTTATGCATATCCAATAATAATTAGATTAGTAAATAACCACTTGAAATTGACATACCCTTCCTACATTTCAAGTGGCAGATTAGGGAGTCTGAGTCAGTGTGGTTGGCGGCCATTTTGTGGACATATCCGAAGCGTAAGTTGCCCTATCTATATATATTCTTGTTCCCTATAGAATTTGTGATATTTTGGTATATTTTTACCTGCATAAATATCATATTATATATTAAATATATGTATTTATTTACGAAATTTCTAAGTACTCAAAAAATTACCTTTAGATATGGCCCCTGATATAAATGTAATTTACAAAATAATGAAGATTTTTTTACATATTTCTATTTTAGGATAACATATGTTTATTCCCTAAAAAAATTAGCCACTTCCTATTTCATTTGGGTACCCAAAAAAATTCATGAAATTTGGACAAATTTTTTTGGCCCAAAAAAGTTACACTTTTTTTCTCATTTCAGATCTTCACCTCCATGGGTCTGACTTCATCCAAAATACATCAAGATGTGTCCTAAACATTCAAGAATCAATTCCTAAAAGGATTTGTGTATATATGTATAAACTTTTTTTTATGAATTTTTATGTCAGGTCTTTTTTTTTCTACCTAATTTTTTAAAATATTTATAATAAATAGTTTTTCTGCAGATGAGTAGTATTTATCTTTACAGTTGTTTTAAGCATTCATTGAAGTTTTTTTTGGCAAAAGAAAAAAAGAGGTTACTGCAAAAACTGATTTTTCAAGAATTTATTTTGGCGTCGGGGTCGTTCGCGTCCGAGTATACCCTTAAAGGGGTGTCCGAGGAGCTTACCTATCCAGGGTTAAAACCTTCCTATTCGCTCTTTCCACTAGCCCATTCGAATCTGGGTGATAGATCATGGTATTGATTTTGTTTATGCTAAGAAATTCACACAATGAGGTAAGGAAATGATTATTAAATTCTCCACCCGAGTCTGATATTATCATGTGTGGAATTCCATGTTTACAAATGTAACACTCTTAAAACTTCCTAGCGCATTCAATCACAGTTTTAGTTTTAAGCGCTATCAGTTCTGTATATCGAGTCAAAGCATCTACAATTACTAAGAGGTGCTTATTTCCTCTGTCTGACTCGTAGAATCCTGTTAATTAATCTAAATGTATCCTTTCAAAGGGTTGAATGGGCATGGGATAAGCCCCTAGCCTGACAGGTGTTTTCGTGTGCCCTTTGTTTTCCTGACAAGTGCGACAATTAGCTATGTGTTTTTTTTATATCTGTAAGCATCGTATGCCAATAAAACAATGATTTAGCTTTCTGTGACATTATGGAGAACCCCGGGTGTCCATGCAATGGATTTGCATACAACCAATTTAGGAGAGTGGATATAAGTGAGATTGGTACCACTACCTGGTCGTTAGTCACATGTGGTGTATTGCGGGTTTTCCTTGTCATGGATCTACACAGAATATTGTCTTTGATTATATAATTCTGCTGCGTATACTTTATATATTCCTTTTCCTTACGATTTCCTTCCAAAGCATTTATATTTTTTTCTAATTTCTGATCTTTTCTTTGCTCAGTCTTTAATAATTCTGCGCTCCAGCCCAAATCTTCTTGTTCAGATACAGTTTTAACAATAGGCATGGATATTGATATATCTATTAATTCAGCTAATGGCTCCGTACGAGATGACACGGGGTTGCGTGATAATGCATCAGCAATGATATTTGCTTTCCCTGGTAAATACCCGATTCTCGCGCCAAAATCTTGGATGATCAAATGCTACCGAGTTCGTTTGGGGCTGTGACTAAAGCCTTGAAAGAAGTCGGTTAGGGGTTTATGATCAGTAAGAACCTTGACGGGATAACTGTATATTATGAACATAAAATGCACTAGTGAATTAACAATAGCTAGTCCTTCCTTGTCTATTACTGCATACTTACTTTCGGACGTTCTCAGTTTTCGAGAATAAAAAGCTATCGGGAAAAATTGTTTTTCATATTGCTGAAGCAGTACCCCTCCTACTCCTATTCTGAGGCGTCTGTTGCAATGAAGAATTCCTTACCGAAGTCAGCAAATTTTAAGATAGGAGAACTACACAGTTCATCTTTTAAGGTATTAAACGCCTGTTGATGCTGCTCAGACCATATGAAATCTACGCCCTATTTCGTAAGATCAGTTAGGGGAGCGGCTATTATTGAATAATTGCGTATAAAACGCCTGTAATATCCACTACACCCCAGAAATTGCTGTATTCCCTTGATATTAGTAGGTATCGGAAAGTTACGGATAGCTGATACCTTATCGTGGACTACTTTAAGACCTTGGCTAGACACCGTAAAACCCAAATAGACCAATTCTGTTTTGAAAAATTCACACTTACTAATCTTTACCCTTAAGTTATGTTGTCTTAGTCTCTGTAGTACTAGTTCTAGTTTACGTAGACGTTCTTCTAAGGTATTGGAAAAGATTACAAGGTCGTCCATATAGGCATGCAATATATCCCCTAGCAGGTCTCCAAACACTATGTTAATCATTCTTGTAAATGTTATGGAAGCATAACGTAAACCAAAAGGCATACGTAAAAATTCATAATGTCCCCTGGCTGTGTTGAAGGCTGTGTATGGGATACTATTTACTTCTGATGATATCTGGTGAAAGCCTTTAAGTAAGTCCAAACTGGTAAAATATTTATTCTGACCTAACAAAGATAAAATATCGTCAGTACATGGCACTGGGAATCAATCAGGGATCGTTTCCTCATTCAAGCGACGGAAATCTACGCAGATACGCCATGTTTGATCTTTTTTTCGGTACAACTATTAATGGAAAATTATAAGGGCTGTTGGATTTTCTAATGACTCCTTCTTCTAGCATTTTACCTACTTCATCATTTATCTCAATCTGGAATTTTATAGGGAGTCTGTACGAGGGTACATAGATAATTTTCTGCTTGTCCTTCAACCTTATTTGATGTTCGATAACATCTGTTTTTCCTAAGGATCCATCCATAGTGGAAAAAACATCATGATATTCAGTTAAAAGTCCAAAAAAATTCTGCTGAATTTCTTCTTCTTGAATGTCTTTATTGATTTCATTTTTAATAGATTGCATAAGGGATTCATCCGCAACTGATTGAGTGTGATTGATTTCAGCGACGGTAAGAATACGATGTTTATAAACTTCTACATCCAAGATATGTTGATTTTTGTGAATTACTAAAGTGGTATTTAAATGATTACAGACTTCAATATTACATTGTTGATGTGAGCCTACTGTATAAATAGCTTGTGTGACGGACAATCCATTAGTTTTCAAAGTGTCGGAAAGGATTAATATTTCAGATCCCCGTAACGTTTTCTTTATTTGCACTATTAAATTCGAAGATACGTTCGGCTCGATAGATTGCGTGCAAGATTATATTACGGGTGAACGAGAATTCTGTTGGGTCGCGTATATTATTTCTTTATTAGTGAGACAAGTTATTGGTTCTTCAACGTACGTCACTGTTTTATTTGTCGTCTCCTTTTTATCCACAACTGATTTTAAGGTATTAGACGACTTATAGAATTTTCCTTTGATATACACGCCGTGCTTGGCAGGGGCTAAGATAATGTTTTGATTACCCATAGACGGGTATCCTATAATTACAGCTGGATACATATCAATGTTTTGTACAACAACAAAGGTATCGGCAAACGTGCGCTTACCGACCTTGTACTGAACATGAGTTACGCCTATTACATTTTATTATTATTTCCTATACCTGAGAGCCTTACTTCGGACTTCTCTATAGGGAAGTTCGAAAACAACAAATGATATGTCCTCAAATCCATGATATTACATTTACTACTAGAGTCAAAAAATAATGTAAAGGATCGGTGTTCTAAATTTACAGCATTTAATGTTGGTCGTAACTCATTTTGACTTATTATTGTGCGAATTTGTTGCAAATCTACGGGAGCATGCACTAATTTATTTGATTCGGTCGTGTGTTTCGTAGGAAAATCTATTGCCTCACAATGATCTGATAGAACATTAAATGGATTATTTAACACTACTGATGTTGATTTAAATGACCCAACATCACTCTCTTCCCCACTGGAGTTAATTATGTGGTATTTGTTTTGCTCTGCACATTCTGAAAATTAGTCTGACCTTGCGAGTTCTGGCTAGATGGCCCAGGATCAGAGTTATTTGAAGAATTGTTTGTTTGTTTTTGATTCTGAACTACATTATCTTCTTATTGAACTGAGGATTTTTCTTTTTATTTCCATATGGAACTGACTGTGGAATTGACTGTGGATTTGATTGTGTATTTCTAGGATTCTGTTGTGCCTTACACGAGTAGCACTGACTATATGAATGAGTTGAACTATTATGTAACGAACAGAATCTCGTTCTGCAGTCTGCAATCAAGTGACCTTGACGTTTGCAATTATAACACGTCATTCCTGCGCCTTGACTATTATTAACTACGTTTACTTGTTGTGGCTTTGTTTCATTTTTTTGCAAAAACTTGTGTAAACAAGGGATCAAGATCAGTACATTTAGACATGTGTTGCTTTATCTGTTTATATACGTCCAATTCTGTACTTGCTGGCGTTAACTTTTTATCAAAACACTGCACTAATGCTTCAGGCAACATAAGTGTCATGCAAGTTAAATACATTAATCGTAAGAAATCTTTCACGGAGATGTTATCTCTAGTATCCCAAGTGGAATTACCTAAAATATCTTGATACTTGTTTAGCCTATCGGCAATAAGAGCTGCTCTCTCTATAACATTAAGCTGACTCATAGTGGCTTGATTAAGTGTATTTTTTAATGTTAAAACTACATCCAAGACTTCCTCACCGCCATAGACCGCACGTAGCCTAACTTTGAAATCGTCCCATGTAACTGCCTCATGAAACGAAACTCATCTCAAATACGCACTCGCATCTCCTTTAGAAAAGTCTATAAAACTTTTAGCTTCTTGTAATTGTACAAATGGGTCCATAAT
>NC_090760.1:38491743-38504243 GCF_036898095.1 Palaemon carinicauda | reverse complement strand
ATATATATATATATATATATATATATTGGTGCTTAGACACGGGAATATCATATAATAATATTTTTGGTGCCCAGACCCAGGATGGAGCGAGTCTGTTTTTAATATTGGTGAGGATAGGGCCATGTTTTCATTTAAGGTTTGAACAGTTTAGTGTTGATAAGATTCTGTGTATTATTAGGATATATTTTTGTCATGGTAAATTTTTGTTTGTAAAAGTACAGGATGCCACAGCTTATTATCCAACAGTTTTTGAAAAATCCAAATATTCAGGAATTGTCAGAAGTCAATGTAACTAAAGCTCAGGCTCTCTACTTTAATGGCAGGTGGCGACCATACAATGAATGGAATAATTAAAGCCCAAATCAGTTGATCTAGCCTTAAAAGAGTTGATAAACTTGGGAAATTGTCGGAAGAGAATATTTTAGCAGGTTGTGAGCTGTAGGAGGAAGCTGAAGAAGAAATTGTAGCAAACCAAGGACTAGTTGACCCGCAAACTGAAGGCTTGAAAGCAGAAAGGCTAAGATTCGACTAATTGCAGCAGAGGAGAATTTGATCGAGTTGAACATGATGGCAAAAGAGAAAGAAGAAACACGATGTGCGAGGGAAATGGAAGCAAGACAAGAAGATGAACACAGGAAAGGAGCACGACGCGCAATGGAAATGAAAGCAAGACGAGAAGAAATAGGAAGGGAAGAATCACAAAATGCGAAGGAAGTTGGAGCTGTTGAATGGTTGTGCACGGTCAGCCCGAGTTCAATGTAACGAATGCCCGAAGGTTCATTCCAAAGTTCACAGAAGAAACTGTAACATCAACGATACAATGGTCCGAAGATAAATGGTCTGTGTTATTGCAGAGTTTACTCTTTGGGAAAGGTCGTAGTTCTTATCTATCCTTATCTCATGACCAGAGGAAGGAATATCAGGAAGGGAAGAGGAGCGTGCTGCAAGTGTATCAGATGACCCCTGAATATCATAAGGAAAATTCCCGAAGTTTGTAGAAGGACAAGGATATGTCTTTCCTGGATTTCTCTTATCAGGCATGGAGATGTTTAAAAAGATAGATAGAGGCTGCTATTGTGAGAGAGATAACTGATTTAGAAGAAATGATAGTACTAGAACAGTATCTACAAGGAATTCTGAACATATTCAAACGAAACTTGAGATAGAACGAGGTGACAAAACTTGACGAAGCCGCTTTGCTGAAGTTTAAACAATCATCCCGAGAGAGTGTCAAGTATTCGCCGAACCACGGAAACCAATTTAGTAATAACTATGTGAACAAGTTCAATATATACAGCGGAAGTAGCCCTGGTACTGTTCCTAAGCGAAATGTGATAGTACCACAGCAACAATTGTCGAATCATCCTCTTTCAAGTATCGTGAAAGATGTGCAGAAAGTTGATACTGTTTTAATTGAGGCAAGAGAGACCATATCATTAGGGAAGGATAGTCCAACCAACCAAAAGCAGTTGCCTAAGCGATTAAGGATAATTCGACCTCACAGAATGCAAAGACAAAGTAACAATCGGAAAAGGACAAAGAGGAAAATAAACAAGCCCGCGTTTACACGACAAACAGAACAAACATCAACAGTGTGGAGGCCTTTAAACCATATATCTATGAAGGTATGTCAGCAGTAATAGACAGGAGTGGACGAACCCCATCAAGATATTGCGGGACACAAGTTACAACCATATTGTGGTGATACGAGTAGTACACACGTTGATGGAAGAGTCTCTCACAGGAGACTCGGTTATTTTAAAGGGAATAGGAGGAGAAGAGGTTACCCCTATATTATTTTGAAACTATCATGCAAATTGGTGACAGGTAAATCTGATTTTGCAGTAAAGGATTCATTAGCTGCTAAACGAGAAGACGTCCTGCTGGGTAATGAGGTTGAGGGAGCACCATTGACCCTTGTCCAATTGTAACGAAAAAACCATTGAAGTATAGTCCTACGACTGAACTCGAGAAGAACTACCTGTATCTGTTTCCTAGTTGTGTGACAACTAGGAGTATGATGAAGAAAGTGGTTGGAACAGAAGAAAAAGAAATCGAAGTAGCAATAAACTTGGAGGATTCATTTTCCAAAGAAGAGGTTTCCCTTGATGGTATGCACAAGGTGAACTCCGGAGTAAGACCAAGAGAAGAGGAATGACAGATGAGTGGACAAGAAAACAACGAATATGTGGACCTGGAAGAAATAATAAACTCAGTTTAATATGTAGATTAAAGTGAATAGGAAAAGGCTGATAGTATTACAACAGAAGGATGCGATGTTAACAGCATTATTGCACCGTGTGGTGGATGAGACGGAGGTATAGCACTCTCACACCTCCTATTTATTATCTTAAACATAGGTTGCTTATGAGGAAGCACTTACCCGCCGATATCCCTGGGAATGCCAAATGGAGGATATACCGTCAGATACTGATTCCCCCACCATTGAGAAGACAGGCGGTTGCCATAGTGTACAAGACTGGACACATAGGAATAAGGAAGACAATGGAGAAGATTAAGAAAAACTTTTTTTCTGGCCTGGCATGTATATGGACGTGAGCCAGTTTTGCAGTGCATGTCAGACAGCTAAGACAGCATAACGAGTGCATCAAAGAAAGAACCTTACACATGAGGGAAGTACGAGGAGAACCCTTCAACACAGGACCAAATAAGATGTTAGCAGAAAAAGGGAAGGATCCAGAGGAAATGAATGGAGAAAATGTAAAGGATTTTGAGGAAAAGGATCAAAGATATAAGGAAATTTTCCCTAGAAGGCGTGAAAACGAATCAAGGACGAACGAAAAAAAGGTTTGGTATAAAGAGTACGAACACACAGGTTGTGGTAGGACAGGTGTTGGTCTATTCACAGATAAGGATATTCACTCTCGACAACGAGTTCTAAGGACCATTCCTGATTTTGAAAAAGAACAGTGACCGGACCTACGTTATCAAGTTACAAGAAAAAAGGGATATCTAAGGTAGGCATATCAACTTCGGAACTGGATTTCAATAAGAAATTCCTTATCCAAGTGGATGTGTTTGATAATGGGTTTGGAGCTCTCCTATTGCAAGAAGCTAATGATGGAATTCTTCTGACTGTTTGTTTTATGTTGTCAAAGATGAAGAAGCAGCAACGAACCTAAGCGATATAGAGGATCAATTTTTAACTATTTTTATTTTTTGGTTTTTTGCCAAATCCAGAGAGAGAGAGAGAGAGAGAGAGAGAGAGAGAGAGAGAGAGAGAGAGATGTGTGTGTGTGTGTGTCAGTGAGCGAGAGGTAGTTAGTTTATTGGTTGTTTGTAGTGGGAAAGACTGTTAGAATAATTGACTGTTTGTTTACTTTTTAGCTGTTAGGACAGTGGTAAATGTTTTGGAGGGAATTTTCTTTTTGATTGTAGATAGAAGTAGTTGTGTAGTTTGAGTGCTGGATTTACCTTATATTTTTTTACCAGCGTGGAGGTGTTTGTTATTTCGACAGCCATAATTCCTACTTTGGACTACTTTTGAAGACTGCTTGTATGAGGAATTATAATTTTCGACCCTGCTAATATTAGGACTTGGAACTGATTGTTTTTTTTTTTTTTTTTTCTTTTAATTTGGATACAATTGGTAATGACTTTTCCTGTTTGAAAGAATATTCTCTGAATGAGGATGATGATGATGATGATGATGATGACGACAATGCATTAACTACCATCGATTGCTTCACTCACCACTTAATAAAAGTGCTTGTGTAGTGGGAAAGGTTACCGTTTTGCCACTGAGCTGTGTCAGTGTGCCATTGATTAGGACAGTTTGGCTCATTTGGACGAGTGTCTGTGCCCTTATATATATAGTTTCCTATTACATATTGGTTGTTGTCTATTTAATTTTAAGTTTGCAGGGTTTCTTGGGTTTATTTGAATGGTGTTACACTTAATGTCTATTTTGTGTTAAGTTGATGCTAAGCGGTTTTGTTTGAAGGACTATAGTATTAAGGTTATGGTTTGTTTTTATTTCCTATCTGTCCAAGAGTCCAGTTGATAACGTAAGGGGAAATTTGTGCTGTGGGACAATTTGTCTATTAGAGTGATTCAAGGGTGTGGGGGTTCTTGTAACATCCTGCCAAATTATTTTGGCCCCTAAACAAGGACTGCCGAGGTGGGATTGATAGCTGGACTCTTGGACGAAGGACTGATAGGATTAGGTATTAGATATAAGATTGGAGAAATAAAAAATGGATGAGCAGAACAAGTTATATAGGGAGGGATTTCGGTTGATTGAAGAGAGTGAGGAGAGGTTGTCCATAGAAAAAGAGAAGTTGTTGCTTGAAAATGCGAGGTTGAGTTGTGAGAATGAAGAGATGCATAGGAAACTAAGGGAAATCCAGGGAACTGTAGAGAGATTGGAAGATGATTTTGGGATGAAGATGAAAGAGAATGAGGAACGAATTGAGAAACGAAGGGAAGCTATGATGGGGAAAGTAATGGAGAAGATGAAAACGGTCATGGGTGAAGGGGAAGTCGGAGGAGTAGCTTGTGCTTCAGGTAATGAGTTGATTGTCAAAGAGAAGGGTAAAGTAAGTGATAATGGGAAATGTAGTGATAGTGAGATTGAAGATAAAGGAATTAGGCATAGTATGGATAAAAAAGAAGCGTCAGGATGAGAGTGAGGATGATCATAAATGGGTGAAAGTGGTAAGTAAGAAAAATGGTAAGAAGACAATAGTTAAGGATGGTAAGTAAGAAAAAGGTTAGAATGAGAATAGTTAAGGATAGGAATTTAATCGTTGAATTAGATTCTTTATATTGAAATAAGGAAAAAGGAAATAAGAAGGGATTAGGCAGTGAAGATAGTAATGAAAAGGAAGTTTAAGTTTGTAAGACAGTGGTTAAGAGAGAGGTACCTAGGTGTGACAAGTTTGATGAACATAGCAGTAGGGATGTGTATGAATTTTTTATGGAGTATGAAAGGTTCTGTCAGGCTAAGTATTGTGATAGTAAGAGAGTTTGGGCTAGGGAGTTAAGAGAATATTTGACAGGCTATTTGTTGACGATGTATGGTGTGATAACTAGTGTAGGGGATGTTAATTGTGAAAGTGTGAAAAAGAGAATAATTGAACAGGTAAAACGTATGAAAGGGAGTGTTAGGTATGAGCGTAAGAATGATTTTGATAAAGCACGGATGAATGTAGAAGCAATATCAATGTATGAATGTAGGTTGGAAAACTTTAGCTAGGAAGAAGTGTGGGTATGAAGGCATAAACGAGAATGAGGATTTAATGAAGAAGTTTTTGGCTACTGTACCTGAGAAGGTTGCTTAGTTTATTAATTTAAAACGTAAAAAGAAGATGAGGTGGACGAAAGAAAGATTGACTTGGGATGATATTTTAGATAGTTGAGGATTATAAGTTGGATAGGTGTATGAAAGAAAGTAAATATGTGGGTGTAAGAACTGGAATGGAGGAAAGTGTGCTAGAATTTGTTAGTTTTAGAGATGATGTTAGGAGAGGACCGATGAGGGTAACTGATAGTGAATTAGATAGGTGTGTTAGGGCGAGTAATGTGGGAATACCTGTAAGGATAAATGAAGGGTTTAGGAAAGGGGATCAGGTTTCGAGTGATAGGAGTGCTAGTGCTCAGTGAGGTAGATCAGGTAGTTGTATTTTGTTAAGAGAAGGGTTACAGATGTGGGAAAGTAGGGCATAAAAAGAATGAGTGTAGATGGGCGTAAGAAGCAAGTTTCGGGTGTGCAGAGACAGGGCATCGTATTAGTGAGTGTAAGAAAGAGAAATTGGTTAAATGTTACTGATGTGGTATGACTGGGCACATAACAAGTGGATGTAGGAGTAATCATACGGATGGGATTTGCAGCAATTGTGGTAAGGATGGACATTATGCAAGGATGTATAGGGAACAGCGTGCGAAGAGTACTGAATGTGGTGTAGATAGACATATAGCTAAGGTTGTAGGAAGAAGGGATTAAGTCAGCCAGGATGTTCCGGACACTAAGTAATCCGAGGGTTCAGCTGGGTGAGTCCTCGTGTGTTTGGAGAGTGAATGTGATGCATGTTCGTGAGGGTTTATTACAATAAGATGTGATAGGAGAAAGAGCGTATGATTGCATGAGTGTGAAATTAACTTGTAATAACGTAGAGTTGGTTGGTTTGATTGATTCTGGTTGTGGTGTTAACTTAATGCTTAGGAACGCATATGATAAGGTAAGGGATGGTTGTGAATTTAAGGGATGTATGGTTGAAGTGAAAGGCATTGGTAATTTGAGTATGCCTGTGTTAGGCAAGATGCGTGGAAATGTTATGATTGGGGGGCTGTTGATTAATGATAATGATTTTTACGTGGCTGAAGGAACGGATGAGAAATTTGATGTATTGCTTGGGTATAAATTTTGAAAAAATGTGGTATGATTGTACAGTACATCCAAGTGGGAATGATAAAAATGAGAATTAAGAGTAATATTATTGGGGAAGATAGTAGAGGGTGTACGAAGGTGTGGAAGGGGGTACTGTTGGTAGCAAGGAAAAATGTAAAGTTATCATGTAAGGAAGGTGAGGTTATTAGTATGAAAGTTGCCTGGCCAGGTAATCTGGGAATTTCCAATAGTGACAAGGATGAATATGTAGAGGAAGGGATAGAAGCAGGTAATTTGGTGAAAACGAGTGTGTATATATATGATGGTGTTATGAATATGCAGGAACCCCAGGTGTATGTAAGTTTGTTGCAGAGTGTTAGGAGGAAGAGAGTACGTGGGGTATGTGAGTGCGATTGCATGGGATGTATTCATACACTGATAAATGTAGAGGATGAAAGATATGTTAAGACAAGAAAAGTAATGACTGGTAAGGTAAAGAATGATGACGATTGGGAGTACAATAGGTCAAAAGAAAAAATTAGATTAGATGAGAGTATAGGTGAGGTCGAAACGGAACGATTGTTTAAAATTTTGTGGGATAAACGGAGAGTTTTGAGTCTTGATGACGAGGATTTTGGGTGGTCAAAGCCAACGGAATTTAAAATAATTCTCAGGGATGATACCCCCATATATCACCGTCCCAAGCATTTTTCTCCGCCTATCGCTAGAGAGATAGAGGAGCAGTGTCAGGAATTACAGCTTATGGGTGTAATATAAAGGATTGAGATTGCGTGGAATAGCCCTATTGTCCCTGTATGAAAGCCTGATGGAAGTTTACGTATGTGTATTGATTATAGGAAGGTGAATGAAGTAACTGTTAAAGAACGTTTTCCCTTGAATGTGCTGTCTGATTTTGTTTATAAGATGCATGGAGTGAAAGTTTTTACCAAATTAGATTTATTTCGAGGCTATTACCAGATGCCTCTGGTAGAAGGGAGCAGACCCATTACTGCATTTTCGAGTAGAAACTGTAATTTTCAATTTAAAAGATTGAGTTTTGGTCTTGCCTGCTGCCTTCCAGAGGGCGCTGAATGTTGTTTTGGCTGGGTTTGATCGACAGAAGGTGACTGTGTTTATAGATGACATTTTGATAGCGAGTGAGACTATTGACGAACACATGCAGCTGCTTGAAGCACTGTTGAGATGGTTAATAGAGGTAGGTGTGAAAGTTAAGCTTAAGAAGTGTGCGTGGTTGGCCAGGGAGGTGGAATTTCTTGGGCATGTGGTGAGAGGATTGGGTATAAGGAAGAGTGATAAGTTTTTGAGTAAGGTGAGACAATTTCCACGTCCTCGTACGGTGTGTGAGTTGAGAGGTTTTCTTGGGTTGATTAAAATTGGTTGGAACTTTGTCAGATATTGTTCGGGAATATGGAAGCCTTTGAATGAGTGAACAGATAAGAGAAATAGTACAAGACTGAAATTGGATGAGCGTATGATAGAAGCATTTGAAAAGTTGAAAGAAGAGGCCACAAGAGACGTAACTTTGGCCTTTCCCGACTATAGTGAGCATGCGCGTATGCTAGAGTTATATACGGATGGTAGTGGGATTAGTATGGGTGGTTGCTTGGTTCAAATACAAAGAATAAATGGATATGAAGAGTTGAGAGTGATAACATATATAAGTAAAACATTTAATAAGGCTGAGCGTAAGTATTCCACGATTGAAAGGGAGTTGGCTGTGATAAGGTTTTGCGTGAAAGCGTTGAAGGTATTTTTGTGTGGTGTCAAATTTATTGTGCGCACTGACCATCAGCCCCTAGTGTACATGATTAGGAAAGAGTCTGTGAATGCTAGGGTTGAGAGGACAATAGAGGATTTGAATGAATTTGACTTTAAGCTAGAATATGTACCCGGGTGTAAGAACGTGATAGCAGATGCGATGTCAAGAATGCATGGTAAGATAGAAGATAGTAAAGAGAATGATAGTAATTTTGAAAGGTTGCCTGAAGATTTAGTGGCGGTACAAATTTTGAAGGGGGTGACATGGTGTATAAATGTATTTGGAGTGGGTTGAATATGTTGAAATTAAAGGGTTTGATATACCTGCTAGTGTAGATGAGCTTAAAATGAGTGTTAGGAATGAAGTATCAAAGGAAATAGCATATAAGGAGGAGGATAGTGTGCTTGAGGGTGAATTGTTATCATAAGTATTGTTGGCAGTATGTTGTATGGTGTCACTGTTTATTTGTATTTTAGGTGGAATTGTCCGATGCAGTACCGGGAAAATGAGGAGACTGAAAGGGAGTATATATTGAGGTTATAATGTTATGAAAGATGTTGCAAGTTGTTGAGTGAGAAGGAGGGTTGCCCGAGTGACTTAAATCTGAGTGGTATGGGCATGGGCGATAGCAAAGATGAACATAGGTGTGACAAGAATAACCTTGTTGATAGGAGAGTAAACATCTGTATGCAGGGTGTAAATGGAAGAATGATGACATATGTGGGTATAAATGAGAAAGAATACTGTAGTTTAATTGATACAGGTGCGCAAGTGTCATTAGTGAAGATATCTGTTATCAAGGAAATAGAGAGGTACAATTGGGAAGTGAAAAGGCAAGGTACGAGTGTAAGAATTCATGGGATAGGTAAAGGAAGTTTGCTAGTTTGGGAAGAAGCACGTTAAAAGTAAAACTGGAAAGTATGGAGGTGGTATATAATTTCATTGTAATGGGAGAGAATGATATGCCTAGTTATTTTTTGATAGGAATTGAATTTTTCAGATTGCATGATCTATCATTTGATACTAGTAATGGTTTGCTTTTGAAGAGTGGATGTGAAGTAATTGTGATAGATGATAAGAGTATATTTATGGCGAATTTTGTTGGCATGGTTGATATTACGAGGAGTGAGGATGATCTATTGACTAAAGAGGAGGTGGAAGAAATGCAAGATGAATGTGTAGAAGTTTAAAGGTTACGTGAATGTATGTTGAATAGCATTGAGGTAGAACAATGGCCGTCTGATTTAGAGGAGTATAAGAATGTTAGTAAGAGATTTATTGTTTGTAAGACTATATATGTTTCTCTATTTCCGATGTATGGAGCTGTAAGTATGTGTTTGTTAGTGCATGACAGGTATGGCCTTATGGGGAAGAATAAATGGTGGGAGTGCATGCGAGAGAGATTGTTTATGCCTGAGTTGAGTCAAATTTGTAGGGATATAGCGACTACTTGTGAGGATTGTCAGAAGGGGAATTATCAGAGCGTGAATGCAAGTCCGCCTGTTTTAAGGTTACGTATGAAATAACCATTCAAGATGTTTGTGATTGATTGTGTTTTGTTGCCTGTAACTGCGAGGTGACACATGGGAATGATTATTACGGTAGATCACATGAGTAAGTTTACTTATGCAGTGCCTATCAAGAATAAAAGGAACGAAACTGTAGCGAGAATGGTAAGTCAAGTGATGTTGCCGATGTGTGCGTAAGCCTGCAAAAATGATAAGTGATAATGGACCTGAGTTTGTTGGATGGAAGTTTGAGCAGATGTTAAGAGAATAGGGTATTGAGCATGTTTATTCGACTCCTTATATGCCAAGTGCGAATGGGTTGGCTGAAAGAACTGTAAGAACATTAACTGAAATTCTGCAAATGATAAGTATATGTGATAATGATTTGGATTTGTATGTCGGTAAAGCGTTGCGGGCTTATAATGCAACAATGCTTAAGAGTACGGGTATGTCTCCATATAAGTTTGTGTTAAATTTTGAAAAGATAGTAAGACCGAGATTGGTTGTGTCGGAGGATGATAGAGATGTGTGGAGGAAAGGAAATGAGGGGTTTGAAAGCATTAAAGTTAGTGAGAGAGTGATGAAAGAAGCAATTGAAAAGGGTAGAATGAATGTAAATAAGGTCCATGATAAGTTTGGAGGACAATATGAGGTGTTGGAAGCTGGTTCAAGTGGATTAAGTTATGTTTTTGGTAAATTGTGTGTGGATGGTAGTGGGGAAAGAGTTAGGGCACACCAAAACCAGATGCATAAGTGGAAAGAGGTACATGAGTATATCCAAGAGAATGAAATGAGTAAATGGTTGAAAAGGAACAAGTGTGAACCAAGCATGTATGGGGAATTAGGTCTAGTATGTAAACACCTGGTGTTAATAGAATAAACGAAAAGGAAGAATACGAGAGCTTTAAGTGAGGATGAAAGAAGGAGAAATTTTATAAGTAAAAGCAAGAATAGAAATACGTATGACAAGGGTGTATATGTACAAGTGAGTGTGGATGATAAATGTATCAATACAGATGAAACGTGGCTGAGTATGACTGGAACTTATAATGTGTGTGGTTTTTTGTTAGATGAGGTAAAAGAAAGAATGAATAACGCAAGAGTGAGATATAGGGAAATGATAAGTAGCATGAATGAATCTTTTTCTAAAGTTAAAAATGTTTTTGATGAAATGGATGAACTGTTGAAAGAAATG
Organism: Palaemon carinicauda; assembly: GCF_036898095.1. Lineage (NCBI taxonomy): Eukaryota > Metazoa > Arthropoda > Malacostraca > Decapoda > Palaemonidae > Palaemon > Palaemon carinicauda. The sequence goes on along the minus strand of NC_090760.1, from coordinate 38,493,411 downwards.
AGTTTAATTTTAGGGCCAGATTAGAACGAGGTACATGATATTGTACATGATATATTAGATGATAGGGATTTAGATAGGAATAGTGTTAATGTAGCAAATGATTGTGATAAGTAAGAAGTGAATGAGAAAGTGTATGAAGGCACAGTTACTCAGAATAGAGGTCCCGTTCCCGACTGCGACTAGGTATTGAAAAAAATAATGTAAGTGGGTGCGTGAAAACGTAGAAGGATTTGGCAAAGTAAGGGGAGAGGAATGTAGAAGATCAATTTCATTTATTTTTATCTTTTGTTGTTTGCCAAATCCAGAGAGAGAGAGAGAGAGAGAGAGAGAGAGAGAGAGAGAGAGAGAGAGAGAAAGAGAGAGAGAGGGCGTTTGGAGCATTTTGGTTGTGCAGAGACAGGGCATCGTATTAGTGAGTGTAAGAAAGAGAAAGTGGTTAAGTGTTATCGATGTGGTGTGACTGAGCATATAGCAAGTGGATGCAAGAGTAATCTTACGAATGTGATTTGCGGCAAATGTGGTAAGGATGAGCATTATGCGGGAATGTATAGGGAACAGCGCCCGAAGTGTACTGAATGTAGTGTATATGGACATATAGCAAAGGTTTGTAAGAAAAAGGGATTAAGTCAGCCAGGATGTTTGGGAAACTAAATCATCCAAGGGTTCAGCTGGGTGAGTCCTCGTGTGTTTGGGGAGTGAATGTGATGCATGTTCGTGAGGGTTTAGTAAATGAAGATGTGAATGGAGAAAGAGCGTATGATTGCATGAATGTAAAATTGACTTGTAATGGAGTAAAGTTGGTTGGTTGGTTTGGTGTTAATTTAATGTTTAGGAACGCATAGGATAAGGTAAGGGATGGTTGTGAATGTATGGGATGTAAGGTTGAAGTGAAAGGCATTGGCAATTTGAGTATGCCTGTGTTAGGCAAGATGCGTGGGAAAGTTATGATAATGATTTTAACGTGGTTGAAGGGACGAATGAGAAATATGATGTATTGCTTGGGAATAAATTTTTGAAAAAATGTGGTATGATTGTACATCCAAGTGTGAATATGATAAAGATGAAAATTGAGGGTGATATTATTGGGGAATTTTATTTAAAGGAAGTTGGTAGAGTGAGTACGAAGGTGTGGAATAGTGTTAATGTAGCGAATGATTGTGATAAGGAAGAAGTGAATGAGAGAGTGTAAAAAGGCCCAGTTACTCAGAGTAGAGGTCTCGTCCCCGACTGTGACTAGGTAATGAAAAAATTAATGTAAGTGGGTGTGTGAAAATGTAGAAGGATTTGGCAAAGTAAGGGGGAGGAATGTAGAGGATCAATTGTTATTTATTTCTATTTTTCTGTTGTTTGCCAAGTCTGAAGAGAGAGAGAGAGAGAGAGTGAGTCTGTGTGTATGTTAGTGAGCGACAGGTAGTTAGTGTATTGGTTGTTTGTAGTGGGAAAGACGGTTGGAATAATTGACTTTTTGTTTACTCTTAGTTACGTTAGGACAATGGTAAATGTTTCGAAGCGAATATTCTTTCTAATTTGACTGCAGCTTGAGGCAGATGTGTGGTTTGAATGCTAGATTTACTTTATATTTTTTTACCAGTGTGGAAGTGTTTGTTATTTCGACAGCCATAATTTCTCCTTTGGACTCTTTTAGGAGACTGCTTGTATGCGGAATTA
>NC_090760.1:38484243-38486743 GCF_036898095.1 Palaemon carinicauda | reverse complement strand
TATAAGCTAAAGGCCCTCAATTGGGAAAGGTAATAAATGAACAAATCAGCAATAAGAAAAACTGAAAGATATTTTAAAATAAGTAACAATATTAGATAGATCTTTCCTATATAAACAATGAAAAGAGGCTTATGTCAGCCTGTTAAACATAAAAACATTTGTTGCAAGTTATAACTTGAAAATGGTAATTTTTAATCTTATTAAGAGCAATAATACTAATGAAAAGATCTTGTTCATCTAACTCCTATGGTCATTAACCATATAAGCTCAAAATAACCATACGAATATCACTACCTTTCAACGACTAATTAAAAACCTTTTCTTTTTCTGTGAAGCGTTGCCCAATAACAGTAGTGTTATTTGAAACAATCTCGTTTCCCTGGTAATGAGGCGTTTAATTTCAGCACCATGGAAAGTAATCTCTTGGGCCTTTTGCAACCTCCTGTGGATATGAAGGTCATAAACCAGAGAGCTTTTGTAAGCCATTCCATTATGAAGGTCCATTCTTGAACTCTACTTTTATTTTCATACAGGCCACGTTTTGATTATTATTATTATTATTATTATTATTATTATTATTATTATTATTATTATTATTATTATTATTATTATTATTATTATTATTATTATTATTATTTATAACCGTTGCCGAGCAGGTTATATTTTCTAGTCGGTTTATCTACTTAATTTGTCTGTGTGCCTTAAGTTATGGAGGACCTCATTAAATTTTGGAGATGATCCAGACTCAGATCTGTATCCGGATCCTGCTTCTATATCCAGATTAGTACTTTTTAATTTTGTTAAGGTTACTTCGGAACAAAGAGATGGAGTTTGATGAAACTCCCACCACATAGTTCTTAGAAAATGGAAGAATGTATTACCTTTGGATAAGATCCGGTACCCGATCCGAGATTTAGATCCGGAATTGCATTTTTCACAAAGTTGAAGATTGCGTTAAAACCAATTGACACATTGGATAATCACCAAATTAAAACAATTGAAAGATATTATGCATTGGAAGAAACCATGAAATTTTGAAGGGGATACGGATCAAGATCACAACTTTCGATCAACATTGCTCTTTCCACCATCTACTGCACAGTCAGTATATAAAAAGTGGGAGTTGATGTCCGCAGACTTTGATAAATGTTGGCCTTATCCATTGGTAGAATTCTGAAATTTCTGATTGCTCTTGTTATTATTGTTATTAGTGTTGTTGTTATAATTGATATTGTTATTTTTGTTATTGTTTTTATTGTTATTGTTACTGTTGTTATTGTTATTATTGTGATTATTTTTGTTGTTGTTAATGTAATTGTTGTTATGGTTTGGTATTGTTATTGTTGTTATTGTTATTGTTATTGTAGTTTTAGTTGTTATTGTCATTGTTTTTATCGTTGTAGTTGGTTATTATTATTGATATTGTTATTGTTATTGCTATTGTTATTGTTATTGTCATTGTTACTCATTAATAAGGAGAGAAGGAGGAATCAGAAAAAAATGTAAGAAGCTATAGAGGGCATATATTGGTAATGATAAACAACTTATTAACATACTAAACTTAAAATTGAAAGCCCACAGCAGAAATGTAGATAGAATACATGGGTTCGATAAAGCTATGCTTCTAGAAGATGAGCACAGAGAAACATTTGCTACTGAATGTAGAAATCGATTTGCAGTCTTATAGTCTTTAAGAGACGAAGACTAGACAAATAATGAAGAATGGTGTGAAATTAAGAACATGGTTAGTTGGTAGTGAAGTTTGGAGACATGTAGTTACAAGGGGAAAACCGTGTATATCAAATGACGCTTGGGATACTTTTAAAAGAAGACAAAGACAGAAATTGAATGGTTAAAGTTCACGAGGAAGCAATGAAAATTTCAAGGTTGAACATAAAAGTATTCCAATATTGATATTCAGCTCAAAAGATAAACCAGGAATAACTGGTGAGAATATTTTGACAAGAAAGTAGATGAGGCTAACAAAGCTATGAATTCAGGAAGTGGCTATGGTGTAAGAATTGCTCATGAAATTATTAATGAAATCTCTATTGGAAAAAAAAGAAGAAGCATATACCAATCAAAAGGCGATATGGATTTGTTATAACAACAGAAGATAATGAAAGGCAACGTTGGATGGAACACTTTATTGAGGTCATGAATAGGAAATATCAAGGAAATAATTGAATGACATTCCTGAACCCGAGGAAGACCCTAATGTGCCCACGAATGAATTCGGTGTGTCTGAACTCGAAGTTATTTTTAAAAGATGGAAATCCAATGGAAACGATGGAATAAATGCTAAGAAGATTTTGGCCAAAAATAAAGTGACTCCCAGAATACCTACAAAATTATATTGTAAAATATGTCGTGAAGAGGCAATACCTGATAAATGGGAGCTACGCGTTTTGGTGAAAATGGCAAAATAGGCATCACACTTATGTCAGTTGTCCTGAAAATGTATAGTATGTTCATCCTAAAGAGACCAGAGAGAAAGGTT
>NC_090760.1:38459608-38463743 GCF_036898095.1 Palaemon carinicauda | reverse complement strand
AAAGGATGTATTGTATATAGGTCAAACAAATTCATACCCTTGAAGGGGATCAATACCAACAAATACCCTTTTGTTACTTTCACAGTTGACATTGTGTAATACCAAAATATATCTTCTAGCAAAGGCTTGGAATGGCTATTTTACTATACACCAATCGATAATTTCTTTCAAAGTTTTTGGAGAAATGATAGCAGGGCTGAGTATTCCCTTTTGTGCATTTATTAGTCCGTTCACAGATTCCTTGTGATCACCAATCTCGATTTCTACTTCATGAATCAACTTAAACACTTGTTCTACGTCATCTATCTTATTAGAAACATTCACGTTAACTTGATTAATAAATTCCACCATCTTTTTTATGTTCTCTACATTCTTATTATTATTTTCTATCAGAGTACTTATAAGATTACCCTTCTGATTAGCCCATTTCTCGATTAGTTCTACACGATCAGTCAAAACCTCTTACATCGTTTTCTGTAGCCACTCCAAACAAAGCACTAAAGGCACTTCCTACAAAAGGTAACAAAGATCTCTTGTTTCTTTGAGGCCTGACAATGTCTTCAATTTTACCCTGTAAATTTCTTAATACTTCTACAAAGGCAGAATCACTATGGGTTAGTATGCACTTCCGTAGTTCTTTATCTAACTGGTTCAAATGTTCTTCCCTTTCTAATATTGAATTGACATTAATTTTTACTACAGCAAAATCTGTTAACAGTTCACCTTTTCCATGATTTTGTACCAAGGCCCCACTTTTAATGTCTATTTCGCAAGTGATACCGACCACCAGGGGTAGGATCAGAAGGAAGTTTTTCCACCACTTCCTGTAGAAGTTGAGAGGACCATGGATTAGTTTTTACAACCTTCATATGATTCCAATGGGCATACCTTACATCTAAATTCTGTTCATGTATCAGCTTAAATTTATTATTCCTTTCCCTTTCTAACACTCTATAAGGACCTTCAAATTTGGGAGATACCTTTTCATTTGGTCCTTCCTTTACATGTACCTTTATATATACTTGTGAGCCTATCTTCAGGTCAGTCATGGAACTAGTTGTGTCATAGTATTTCTTATTTACCTGTTGGCCCTTTCCTAAAAATTGTCTGGTTTGTCTTATTATTTGAAAGGTTCTTTGCAGTTTCCAAGCTATATAGTCCTGGTAATCATATGTGTGCCTAGGAGGTTTTGCGTCATCTAACAATGAGTTTGGCAGTCTTTTCTGATAACCATAAAGCAAAAAGTGTGGGGTTTCTCCTACTGTCTCATTTACTGTGTTATTCAAAGTAAACTGAACGTCCTCTAACGCTAGGTCCCAATCTTCTGTAGTTGGACTAATGATAGTTCGCAGTACATCCAGTATCTTCTTATTGGCCCTTTCCACTGTCCCATTTGAACTCGGCTTATAAGGGGTTATCTCGCATTTCTTTATCTCAAAAAATTCACAAAGCTTTTTCATTACCTCACTGGTGAATTCGGGTGCATTGTCCGACAAAAGTACCTCCGGACACGAATGTCTTGTGAGTATTCTGGTCTTTAAAGCTTCTGCAACAGAAACTGCAGTTCTATCTCTGACTGGGACAATTTCTAAAATACCGAGTCAAATAATCAATGAATACCAGTATATATTTATTTCCTCTCAAAGTTTTTGGAAAGGGTCCTATATGATCCATCTGAACTACCTCAAAAGGGTTTAAATTACTAGGATATTTTTCTAAAGGAGCTCTGACATTTACATGACCTTTATGCCTATTACAAGTTTGACATTCATTTACAAATTGCTTTGCTTCTTCGCTGCACTTAGGCCAAAAATAATTTCTATTTATTGTTCTCAGAGTCTTTTTGATTCCTGGATGTCCTGCCAACTTGTGGGTATGTGTTAGAGTTAATACTTCTTTAGTCAGGGTGTCAGGCACATATAGTCTAGAGCAAGCACTCCTATCCTTAGCCTTCTTATATAATATCCCATTTATTAATTCAAAATCTGACCTAGAGGTTTCATCTTGTAGCAAATCTCCTATTATTTTCCTGATACCTTCTTGTTTCTCTTGTTCTATTTTAACTCTCTCCAAATCTAAGTCTACGACCTGACAGCTGAAACAAAAAGTGTTAGTTGTGATAATTCTTTCAGTATCCTCTTGTGCTCTAGATAATCCATCTGCTAAAGTATTAAACTTACCTGGAATGTATCTAAATTCTGGAGCAAACTCTAGCACACTAATAAACCATCGATTAAACTTTAAGTTATTAGTGAAAGCTCTTTTCTTAAATAGGTCACAGATGGGTTTATGGTCAGTAAGTACATTTACTTTGTGTCCTAACAAAATGTGCCGAAACTTTCTCAGTGCCCAATAAATGGCTAAACATTCCTTTTCTGTGGTATTGTAATTTCGTTCGGCCGCATTCAGGACTCTACTTGCATAATATACTACCCTCATTCGGGTTTTTGCCTTCTGTAACAAAACTGCTCCAATTCCTGTATTTGAAGCATCACATGCTAAGTAAAATTGCTTGCTAAAGTCTGGATACACTAAGATAGGATCTTGGATTAATTTCTCCTTCAACTTTTGAAAAGCCTCCTCTTGCTCTGCTTTCCATTCAAACTCTACATCCTTCTTAGTTAATTCTGTCAATGGTTTAGCTATAGTAGCAAAATTTTTGACAAATGGTCTATAGTATCCTATCATCCCTAAAAATCTTCTTACACCTTTCAAATTTTGTGGAGCAGGATATTCCACAATCGCCTTTATTTTTCCTTCTTGCATGCGTAATCCATCAGCACTGATCACATGTCCTAAATATTCTAATGATTTCCTCAAGAATTGACATTTCTTAACCTTTATCTTTAATCCTGCCAGTCCTTAGTCGTTCTAAAACGATTTCTATGGTTCCGAAATGGCTCTCTATATCTTTGCTAAATATAATGACATCATCTAAATAGACTGACACATTCTCTATGTCTCCTAAGATCTGTAACATTAACCTTACAAAAGTCAATGGAGCTGATGTTAACCCAAATGGCATTACCTGAAATTCTAAGTGTTCTTTATGTGTGCTGAAGGCAGTTAATGGCTTTGATTCTTCGTCTAAAGGTACTTGCCAATATCCACTTAGTAGATCTAAGGATGAGAAGATCTTTGCTCCTCCTAACTGAGCCAAAACATCGTTTATTACAGGCATGGGCATCCTATCAGGAACTGTGTTCGCATTCAACTTGCGATAATCAATCACTAATCTGTAACTTCCATCTTTCTTTGGAATCAACAACATGGGAGAATTATAAGGTGATTTAGAGGGTATGACCACTCCTTCTTCTTTCATTTCTTCTATCATTTTATCTACTATTGGACGTTGGCTGATAGGTAATTTATAATTAGGTATGAAAAAGGGTTTGGCTCCATCATCTAGGATTATCTTATGTCTTAACACCTCAGTCCTACCTAACCTATCACCTGTAATTGCTATGCCCTGCCTATATTTATTTAAGGTTTCTATTAACCTTTTACGGTACTCAGGAAAATCGGTGTTATCTATCTCCCTATCTATTCCTGCATCAATGTTTCCTATGGTAAAGAATGCTTCCCTCCTCTAACGGAATCATTTTGTGTGTAACTTCTATTCCTGTACAAAATTCTGTACCCGCTAACAAATGGAGTCTTTTATCAGAATAATTCATGACATAAGTAGTACAGGCTAATCCCTCCATCTGAACTAATGAGTTATCCATTCTGACATATTCTGGTAATCCTTCTGGGGTCAAGATTACATCATTATTTGTGTGTAGGCGGGTTATCAAATATACTCTAGTAAGAGTATTGGGCAGTAGTACTACATCTCTAGCTAGCCTAAATCTTATTTTGTTTGCATCTGCTGTGCTGATCAGACTTATTTCCCCAGTTTGTACTTGAGTACAAAAACATGAATCTTCATCTCCTCCTTTTTGAGATTCCGTTTCTCTTAAGTGTCTTAATTCTTGTGAATTCAATGTGCCTAGCAGCAAAACTTCTTGGAATTCCCTTTCATCTATTCTCTCAGATTCTCTGTCGACATTTTTTCTCCTTAGTATGTGTGCTGCCTTTACAAGAAGTAATTTCCCCCTTTCTGGGTGCAATTGCTAAATTCTCTTCTTTCTCC
>NC_090760.1:38452108-38454608 GCF_036898095.1 Palaemon carinicauda | reverse complement strand
TTCATTACTTTCCTCACTGGGCTATTTTTTTCTGCTGGAGCCCTTGGGCTTATAGCATCTGTTTTTTTATTACTAAGGTTGTAGTTTAGAAAACAATCATCATCATCGTCATAATCATCTACTATGTCTATTGACGCAAAGTGTCTCGGTTAGATTTCACCAGTCGTCTCTATCTTGAGGTTTTGAATCGATACTTCGCAATTCATCATCTACATCACGCTTCATAGCCCTCAGCCATGTATGCCTGGGTTTTCCAACTCTTCTAGTGCCTTTTAGAGCTCAGTTGAAAGTTTAATGAACTAATCTCTCTTGGGGAGTGCGAATGATGTCATCCACACATGGCACTTTCGTAATCTCTTTTATAGTTTCATTTCTAATATTGTCTTACCATTCAACTCTAAATATTTTTCTGAGAGCTTTGTTCTCAAATCTACAAAATCTGTTGGATATTGTTTCATTGTCATACCACGTCCCATGTCCATACAGTGACACCGATCTCACTAAACGATCTCACTAAACTGATATATAGTCTAATTTTCATAAGTAATTTCATGCGATTTGATTTCCAAATTTTACTTAACCTACCCATTGTCTAATTCACTTTTTTTCAGTCTTTCATTAAACTCAAATTCAAAAGACCTTGTATTAGATATCATAGTTACTAAATGTTTAAATGATTCCAATTCATTAATCCTTTCTCTTTCCAATGATATTTCATCTTCCATTGCATATTATGGTAAGTAAGCTTTGCAAGGCCTGTGGTGTTCTGCTAATAAGGACAGCGTCATGACTCATCAGCATACTCTGGGTCAACTAAATTCCTGTTACCAATCTAGTACAATACCTCTCCACCATCCTCAACTGTTCTAGGCATTACAAAATCCATGAGGAGGAAAAACAACATAGGACACAACATATTCCCTTGAAGTATTCCGTTGTTCACTGGAAGTCCATTTTATAGGACTCCACTAACAATAACTATGCTCATGAACAGACTTAATCAAAGTTACATATTCAAAACGAACCCCATAATAACACACTGCATAAGGCTTTTTCATAGTCCGAAAACTCAATCAAAAGTGGATTTTTATATTATACACATTGCTGTACTACATGTCTTAAAGTAAAAATTTGGTCATTGCAACTTCTACCTTTTTTAAATCTTGCTTGTTCATCTCCCAGCTTTTCATCAGTCTTTCTCTCTAATCTCTTAAATTGAGAATGAGCATACTATATATTTTTATGACAACTGACGAAGTAGGTGTGCTGCCATTTTCACGAAAAACCTAGCTCTCATTCATCAGGTTATGTCTCTCCACGCCGCATTCTACAAAATAATCTTGTAAGTAGTCTGGGAGTCACTTCATTTTTGGCCAATATTATCTCAGCAGTTATTCCATCATATCCAGGGGCATATAATAATACTGAATAATAATATCAATGATAAATAATAGATTATGATGATGATGATGATGATGATGATGATGATGATGATGATAATAATAATAATAAAATAATAATAATAAATGATAATGACAATAAAAATAATGAAAATAATCTTAATAATATATAGTAAATAAAATAAAGAATAATAATAATAATAATTAATATTAATAAATAGTAAGGATAAATAGAAATAATAATAATAATAATAATAATAATAATAATAATAATAATAATAATAATAATAATAATAATAATAATAATAATAATAAATGATAATAACAAATAGTGATAATAAATAATAATAAGATTATAATAATAATAATTATAGATAATAACAATAAATAGTAATAATAAAGTATGATAATGAATAGTAATAATAATAAAGATAATAAATAGTAATAATAAATAATGATAATAAATAGTAATAAAAAATAATAATTGATAAATAATAATAATTATTATTAATAATAAATAGTATTAATAAATAGTAATGATAGATAATGATAATATATAATAATAGTAAATAATAATAAATAGTAATAAAAAACATGAATTATAAATGATAATATAAACGAAGAGTAATGATGAATAAAAATGATAAATAATAATAATAAAACAAAATGATAAATAATAATACTAATAAATAGAAATAATAAATAATAACAATAAAAAGTATTAATAAATGGTAATAAAAAATAATGTCAATAAATAATGATAATATATAATAATAATTATAACTAATAATAGTAAATAGTGATAACGAATAATGATAATAAATAATAATAATTGTTGACAATAAATACTAATAATTAATAATAATAATAAATAATGATAATACATAATAATAAGAAATAATAACAAAGAGTAATAAAAAAACAACAATAATAATGTAAACAAATAGTAATGATAAATAATAATGTTAATAATACTAATATATAGTAATAATGAATAATAACAACAAAAAGTTATAATGAATAATAATACTAATAATAAAGGATTACAATAAGTAATGATAATGAATAATAATAAGAATTATTGATAATAAATAACAACA
>NC_090760.1:38442108-38447108 GCF_036898095.1 Palaemon carinicauda | reverse complement strand
CCTTTCTGGTACAACTCAGGAACATAAATGGTGGTCTACCCTTAAATCTGCACTCTTTGGTGTAGATGCAACAGTTCCTCCTTTACTTAAACCAGATGGCTCAGTCACTCACTGTCCAAAGGAAAAGGCAACCCTTTTGGCTGATGTTTTTGACAGTAAACAGAGTAATGAAAAACTTGAACTTCCTCATTCCTGTTTTCCTGAGGCTAAACTAACTAGTTTAGCTTTTCGATCTCTGGAGATTAAAGCTCTGTTGATGGACCTTGATGCTTATGGAGGTGTAGACCCAAATGGTATTTTTCCTTTGTTTTTTTTTTTTAAAGACAGCAGATTTCTTAGCTCCAAAGTTATCTGTTATTTTGCGCAAGTTAGCAAGAAGAGGAGCTTTTAGCACTTGTTGGAGAATTGGTAATGTTACTTCTCTATGTAAAAGTGTTAGTGGTAGCTCAAGTCCCACTGATTACCGCCCAATTTCCATAACTTCCATATTATCTAAAGTTTTTGAACGTCTTCTGGCAAAACGTCTTAATAGGTTTGCTGAAGGTAATCATCTACTCCCTAGTTTGCAATTTGGTTTTCGTAAAGGCCTTCGAGCATGTGAAGCCCTCCTTACAATCTCCAATGCTGTACAGAAATCCCTTGATTGTAGTCAGGAAGTTCGTATGATTGGCCTTGATTTTAGTGCGGCCTTTGACCGTGTTAATCATAAGGCCCTTGTTTTCAAACTGAAACAGTTGGAAGTGGGTGGGTCGTTTCTTAGCATTATTATTGTTTTTTTTTAGTAATAGATCTCAAAGAGTTGTTGTTGATGGGCACCATAGTGATTATAGGAATGTGATATCCGGTGTTCCACAGGGTAGTGTTCTTGGCCCATTACTTTTCATACTATATACACATGACATGTGGTTTGGCCTAGAAAACAAGCTTGTTGCATATGCAGATGATGCTACTCTCTTTGCATCAATTCCATCCCCTGAATGTAGATCTGGGGTTGGTGAATCCATTAATAGAGATTTAGCTAGAATTAGTGCATGGTGCAAATTATGGGGTATGAAGTTGAATCCTAACAAAACTCAAAGTATGATTGTAAGTAGGTCAAGGACAGTGGCACCTCAACATCCGGATCTCAGTATTGATAATGTTTCTTTAAATTTGTATGACTCTTTCAAAATTTTAGGTGTGATTCTCGACAGCAAATTTACTTTTTGAGAAACATATAAGGTCTGTGTCTTCTTCAATTGCACAAAAAATAGGCTTATTGAGAAAGCCTTTCAAGATTTTCGGTGATCAATTTATTCTGAATAAGTGTTTTAATTCTTTCATTCTACCTTGTTTTAAGTATTGTTCTCCTGTCTGGTCTTCAGCTGCTGATTCTTATCTTAATTTGTTGGACAGAAATTTATGGTCTATTAAATTTCTTATTCCTGATCTAGATATTAATCTCTGGCACCGTCGTTCAATTAGTTCATTATTCATGTTGCATAAGATTTTTCATAACTCTGACCATCCTTTACATTCAGATCTCCCTGGACAATTCTATCCTGTTCGTAATACTAGGCAGGCAGTTAATTCTAATAGCCAGGCCTTCTCCATCATGAGGTTCAATACTACGCAGTACTCTAGAAGTTTTATTCCAGCTGTTACGAAGTTGTGGAATGATCTTCCTAATCGGGTAGTTGAATCAGTAGAACTTCAAAAGTTCAAAGTTGGAGCAAATGCTTTATTGTTGACCAGGCGGACACGAGTCTTTTTATAGTTTATTTATGACATATTTGTTTTTGATGTTGTTAATGGTTTATATGTGGCATGTCTGTTTTGACGTTGTTGCCTTTTAGAATGATTTATTGTTAATTTGTTCTCTTCATTTATTTATTACCTTATTTCCTTTCCTCACTGGGCTATTTTTCCATGTTGGAGCCCCTGGGCTTATAGCATCTTGCTTTTCCAACTAGGGTTGTAGCCTGGATAGTAATAATAATAATAATCATCATCATATACCAAGGCACTTCCCCAATTTTGCAGGGTAGTCGACATCAAACAAATGAAAAAAAAGAAAGGGGACCTCTCCTCTCTACGTTCTTCCCAGCCTGACAAGGGACTCAACTGAGTTCGGGTAGTACTGCTAGGGTGCCAAAGCCCACCTTCCCCCGTTATCCACATAACGCTGAGTCCCCTACTGCTGCTACTTCCGCTGTCATCGAAGGCACCGGAAGAAGCAGCAGGGCCTACCGGAACTGCGTCATAATCCATCCATCCACCCAAACCTTGGCCTTTCTCTTGCACTTCTCCCATCAACTCTTGCATTCATCACCTTCTTTAGCAGACAGCCATTTTCCATTCTTTCAACATGGCCAAACTACCTGTGCACATTCATATCCACTCTAGCTGCTAACTCATTTCTTACACCCGTTCTCACCCTCAACATTTCGTTCCTACTGCTATCTACTCGAGATACACCAGCCATACTCCTTAGACACTTCATCTTAAACACATTCAATTTCTCTCTTCGTCACTTTCATTCCCCACAACTCCGATCTATACATCACAGTTGGTAAAATCACTTAACATTCATGTCCAACTCTCTATTTTTCACTAATCCCTTAACTGCCCCGAACACTTTTCATCCTTCATTCACTCTCTGACGTACAACTGCTTCCAATCCACCATTTGCTGCAACAACAGACCCCAAGTACTTAAACTGATCCACCTCCTCAAGCAACTCTCCATTTAACATGACATTCAACCTCGCACCACCTTCACTGCACGTACATCTTATAACCTTACTCTTACCCACATTAATTCTTAACTTCCTTCTCTCACACACCCTTCCAAATTCTGTCACTAATCGGCCAAGCTTTTCTTCCGCATCTGCAACCAGTACAGTATCATCCGCAAACAACAACTGTTTACCTCCCATTCATGGTCAGTCTCGTCTACCAGTTTCAATCCTCGTCCAAGCACTCGAGCATTCACCTTTCTCACCACTCCATCAACATACAAGTTAAACAACCACGGCGACATCACACATCCCTGTCTCAGCCCCACTTTCACCGGAAATCATTTCCTATCCTAACATATGCTTTACTACCTTTGTAGAAAATTTTCACTGCTTGCAAAAACCTTCTGCCAACTCCATATAACCTCATCACATTCCACATTGCTTCCCTATCAACTCTATCATACGCTTTCTCCAGATCCATAAACGCAACATACACCTCCTTACCTTTTGCTAAACATTTCTCGCATATCTGCCTAACTGTAAAAATCTGATTCATACAACCTCTACCTCTTCTAAAACCACCCTGTACTTCTACGATTGCATTTTCTGTTTTATCCTCAATCCTTTTAATCAGTACTCTATCATACACTTTTCCAACAACACTCAACAAACTAATACCCCTTGAATTACAACACTCATGCACATCTCACTTACCCTTTTATAGTGGTACAATACATGCTCATACCCAATCTACTGGTACCATTAACAACACAAAACACATATCAAACAATCTCACCAACCACTCAGGTACAGTCACACCCCCTTCCTTCAACATCTCAGCTCTCACACCATCAATACCAGATGCCTTTCCTACTCCCGTTTCTTCTAGTGCTCGCCTCACTTCCTCTCTTGTAATCTCTCTCTCATTCTCATCTCCCATCACCGGCACCGCAACACCTGTGACAGCAATTACATCTGCCTCCCTATTATCCTCATCATTCAGTAAACTTTCAAAATATTATGTCCACCTTTTCCTTGCCTCCTCTCCTTTTAACAACCTTCCATTTCCATCTTTCATTGTCTCTTCAATTCTTGAGCCAGCCTTCCTTACTCTCTTCACTTCTTTCCAAAACTTCTAATTCTCTTCATATCAATTACCCAATCCCTGACCCCATCTCAGGTTAGCTGGCCTCTTTGCCTTACTTACCTTGCGTTTTGCTTCCTCATTTTTCTCTCTACATTTTTCATGCTTCTCTACACTATTACTCTGCACCTAGTCTTCAAAAGCCCTCTTTTTCTCTTCCACTTTTACCTTCACTCCTTCATTCCACCATTCACTGCTCTTTCTCATGCTGCCCCCAACAAACCTCTTGCCACACACATCACTTGTAATCCCAACAAAATTTTCTTTTACATTAATAGGGGCATAATTAGACTTAACTCTTTTATTTTCATTATAATTTTGAAATCACATCAACATTCTGCTTCAAGTTACCGTTTTTATTTTCGTATTTTATGGTACTCACTTGATTGAAACAATAATTGCTGATAAAGGAAAAAAAAATATTTGGTTTATCATCATAATAGCGTAATTCATAGCATAGATTTTGAGACACTTTACTGCACCGGTTATTTGCTTCCATCTTGAAAGAACGGCGGCCAAAAACAGTTTTTTTCACAGTCTCTCTCTCTCTCTCTCTCTCTCTCTCTCTCTCTCTATATATATATATATATATATATATGTATATATATATATATATATATATACATATATATATATATATATATATATTGTTTTTTTAAGTAAATAACTTACTTGATGCTTACATCAAGAGTGAAATATATGCATTTAACAATTATTCTACAAACAATTTCCTACAAAATATGTATTGTTAGTACAGTGGAAACGAGTTCACCTAACATTCGCATCACAGCCGATCGATCACCTACAAGACCATGAGTTTTTATTTTTTGATGGTTTTTCAAATGTCTTATTGACCAAATGTTTTGTCTGTAGGCCAATTGTCTTATCGACAAAATGTTTTGTCGGCTAACTGTCTGTCGGCCAATTGTCTTATCAACCAAATGTTTTGTCGTCTAACTGTCTGTCAGCCAATTGTCTTATCGACCAAATGTTTTGTCGGCTAACTGTCTGTCGGCCAATTGTCTTATCGACCAAATATTTTGTCAGGTAACTGTCTGTCAGCCAATTGTCTTATCGACCAAATGTTTTGTCGGCTAACTGTCTGTCGGCCAATTGTCTTATCGACCATATGTTTTG
>NC_090760.1:38422108-38437108 GCF_036898095.1 Palaemon carinicauda | reverse complement strand
ATATTTTGATAGAATTGCAAGGGGTTGAAGAGATAGGAAAAGAAATACCGTAAATATGACGCCCCCCGTGAGCCCAGCCCCTGGACCAAGTAATGCAACAGCAGGACAGGTTAACCCCCTCCCGATTGTGACGCTTGTAAATGCTAGATCCGCAATCCTTCCTTTTCAGGGTTGGGGTAATGGGTTCTTGCCTCAAAATGTGGAGTCATGGATTTCATCCGTTGATGCCCATTTAAATGCCAAACAAATCGTAAACCCTTTTGTACAATTACAAGAAGCTAAAAGTTTTATAGATTTTTCCAAGGGAGATGCGAGTGCATATTTAAGAGGTGTTTCATTTCAAGAAGCAGTTACCTGGGATGATTTCAAAGTTAGGTTACGCACGGTCTATGGGGGTGAAGAAGCCTTGGATGTAGTATTAACGTTAAGAAATACACTTAATCAAGCCACTATGACTCGGCTTAATGTTATTGAGAGAGCAGCTCTCATAGCCGATAGGCTTAATGAATATCAAGATATTTTAGGTAATTCCACTTGGGTTACTAGAGAAAACATCTGTGAAAGATTTTTTACGATTAATGTATTTAACTTGCATGACACTTATGTTGCCTGAAGCTTTAGTGCGGTGTTTTGATAAAAAGTTAACGCCTGAAAGTACGGAATTGGATGTATATAAACAGATAAAGAAACACATGTCTAAGTGTCCTGACCTTGATCCCGTGTTAACTCAAGTTTTTGCAAAAAATGAAACAAAGCCAACACAAGTAAATATAGTTAATAATAGTCAAGTTGCGGGAATGACGTGTTATAATTACAAACGTCAAGGTCACTTGATCGCGGACTGCAGAACGAAATTCTGTTCGGTACATAATAGTTCGACTCATTCATATAGTCAGTGCTACTCGCGTAAGACACAACAGAATCCTAGAAATACACAGTCAATTCCACAGTCAGTTCCATATGGAAATAAAAAGAAAAATCCTCATTTTAATAAGAAGCAGCTCAACGTCAATGTAGTTCAGAATCCCAAACAAACAAACAGTTCTTTGAATAACGCTGAGCCTCGGTCGTCAAACCAGACCTCGCAAGGTCATAATCAACTCCAGTGGGGAAGAGAGTGATGTTGCGTCAAGGTCATTCATGTCAACATCAGTAGTATTGAAGAATCAATTTAATGTTTTATCAGATCATTGTGAGACAATAGATTTTCCTATGAAACACACGGCCGAATTAAGTAAATCAGTGCATGCTCCCGTAGATTTGCAACAAAGTCATACAATAATAAGCCAAAATGAGTTACGACCAACATTATATGCTGTAAATTTAGAACACAAATCCTTTACCTTATTTTTTGACTCTGGTAGTCCACGCAATATCATGGATTTGAGGATACATCATTTGTTGTTTTCGAATTTTCCGATAGAAAAATCCGGAGTGAGACTCTCGGGTATAGGAAATAATGAATTAAATGTAATAGGCGTAACTCATGTTCAGTTAACCCTGGATAGGTACGCTCCTCGGACACCCCTTTAAGGGTATACTCGGACGTGCGCGACCCCGACGCCAAAAAAAATTCTTAAAAAATCAGTTTTTGCAGTAACCTCCTTTTTTCTTTTGCCAAAAAAAACTTCAATGAATGCTTAAAACAACTGTAATGATAAATACTACTCATCTGCAGAAAAACTATTTATTATAAATATTTTAAAAAATTAAGTAGAAAAAAAAGACCTTACATAAAAATTCATAAAAAAAAAGTTTATACATATATACACAAATCCTTTTAGGAATTGATTCTTGAATGTTTAGGACACATCTTGATGTATTTTGGATGAAGTCAGACCCATGGAGGTGAAGATCTGAAATGAGAAAAAAAGGGTAACTTTTTTGGCCAAAAAAATTTGTCCAAATTTCATGAATTTTTTGGGGTACCCAAATGAAATAGGAAGTGGCTAATTTTTTTAGGGAATAAACATATGTTATCCTAAAATAGAAATATGTAAAAAAATCTTCATTATTTTGTAAATTACATTTATATCAGGGGCCATATCTAAAGGTAATTTTTTGAGTACTTAGAAATTTCGTAAAAAAATACATATATTTAATATATAATATGATATTTATGCAAGTAAAAATATACCAAAATATCACAAATTCTATAGGGAACAAGAATATATATAGATAGGGCAACT
Organism: Palaemon carinicauda; assembly: GCF_036898095.1. Lineage (NCBI taxonomy): Eukaryota > Metazoa > Arthropoda > Malacostraca > Decapoda > Palaemonidae > Palaemon > Palaemon carinicauda. The sequence continues at coordinate 38,434,919 of NC_090760.1, read as the reverse complement.
TACGCTTCGGATATGTCCACAAAATGGCCGCCAACCACACTGACTCAGACTCCCTAATCTGCCACTTGAAATGTAGGAAGGGTATGTCAATTTCAAGGTGTTATTTACTAATCTAATTATTCTTGGATATGCATAAAAATTGTATGGTGGGTTACTGGATAATTGTCGATTATTTTACGACTATAAAATTTAAATTCTGACCCAAAAAATTTTTTTAAGGGAAATAAAATCGAAAAAAAAAAATTGTAAAACAATATAATATTTTAGCTAAAAAAATTGGATGATATTCAATCAAAAAAGAAGTAAACAAAATTTTCCGACAAATAAACATCTAGAGGAATCATTACTCTGATAGTTCCTTAGTACGTAGTAATTTTGAAAGAAATGGGAAAAAACGAAAAAGTGGCAATCGCAGGAAAATCGAACACATACCTGTATATACGCCATATCTGGCTAAAAATAAAGATAGGCATGGGTAGCCAGATCATCTAGAAACACTTTCCAACACTATAGAAATACAAGTTTTGCGACACTACTTGCCAATTCCTTACGGTAACATGACTAAGCAAAAAAATGCAAAACAAATAAAAAGGGGCACTCGCAGAAAAATGGCCAACATTCTAATATACGGTATTTCAGAAAAGAAAAAAAAATTCAGCCACGTACTAGGCAAACCATCAAGGCACATTTTCCGACAAATAAACATCTAAATGAATCATTACTCTGTGATAGTTCCTTAGTACGTAGTAATTTTGAAAGAAATGGGAAAAAACGAAAAAATGGCAATCACCGGAAAATCGAACACATACCCATATATACGCCATATCTGGCTAAAAAAAAAGATAGGCATGGGTAGCCAGATCATCTAGAAACACTTTCCAACACTATAAAAATAAAAGTTTTGCGACACTACTTGCCAATTCTTTACGGTAACATGACTAAGCAAAAAAATGCAAAACAAATAAAAAGGGACACTCACGGAAAAATGGCCATTCTAATATACGGCATTTCAGAAAAAAAAAATTCAGCCACGTGCTAGGCAAACCATCAAGGCACATTTTCCGACAAATAAACATCTAAATGAATCATTACTCTGTGATAGTTCCTTATAGTACGTAGTAATTTTGAAAGAAATGGGAAAAAACGAAAAAATGGCAATCACAGGAAAATCGAACACATACCTATATATACGCCATATCTGGCAAAAAAAAAAGATAGGCATGGGTAGCCAGATCATCTAGAAACACTTTCCAACACTATAAAATTATAAGTTTTGCGACACTACTTGCCAATTCCTTACGGTAACATGACTAAGCAAAAAAATGCAAAACAAATAAAAAGGGGCACTCACGGAAAAATGGCCATTCTAATATACGGCATTTCAGAAAAAAAAAAATTTCAGCCACGTGCTAGGCAAACCATCAAGGCACATTTTCCGACAAATAAACATATAAATGAATCATTACTCTGTGATAGTTCCTTAGTACGTAGTAATTTTGAAAGAAATGGGAAAAAACTAAAAAATGGCAATCACAGGAAAATCGAACACATACCTATATATACGCCATATCTGGCTAAAAAAAAAGATAGGCATGGGTAGCCAGATCATCTAGAAACACTTTCCAACACTATAAAAATATAAGTTTTGCGACACTTCTTGCCAATTCCTTACGGTAACATGACAAAGTAAAAAATGAAAAACAAATAAATAGGGGCACTTGCGGAAAAATGGCCAACATTTTATTACACGCATTTCAGAAAAAAAAATTTCAGCCACGTGCTAAGCAAACCATCAAGGCACATTTTCCGACGAATAAACATCTAAATGAATCCTTACTCTGTGATAGTTCCTTAGTACGTAGTAATTTTGAAAGAAATGGGAAAAAACGAAAAAATGGCAATCACAGGAAAATCGAATACATACCTATATATACGCTATATCTGGCTAAAAAAAAAATAGGCATGGGTAGCCAGATCATCTAGAAACACTTTCCAACACTATAGAAATATAAGTTTTGCGACACTATTTGCCAATTCCTTACGGTAACATGACTAAGCAAAAAATGCAAAACAAATAAAAAGGGGCACTCGCAGAAAAATGCCCAACATTCTAATATACGGCATCTCAGATAAAAAAAAAAAAGACATGCACGTGTTAGCCCAGCCATCAAGGCACACTTTATAACACATAAACATGAACAAAAAAATCAATAATATACGGCAATTCCTTACTACGTAGTAAATTTTTACAAATATTGAAAAAAAACAGAAATTGGCAACCGCAGTTAAATACCCAATATACCAATAACTACGTCGTATCTGACAAAAACAAAGTCACGCATGGGTAGCCAGATCATCTAGACACACTTTCTAACACTAAAAAAGCAAAAGTTTTACGACACTATTTGGCAATATCTTACGGAAAAATAAATTGGCAAAAAAATGAAAAAAAATGAAAAAGGGGCACTCGCGGTAAAATGCCCAACATTCTAATATACGGCATCTCAGATAAAAAAAAAAAAGACATCTACGTGTTAGCCCAACCATCAAGGCACACTTTCTGACACATAAACATGAAAAAAAAATCAATAATATACGGCAATTCCTTACTACGTAGTAAATTTTTACAAATATTGAAAAAAAACAGAAATTGGCAACCGCAGTTAAATACCCAATATACCAATAACTACGTCATATCTGACAAAAACAAAGTCACGCATGGGTAGCCAGATCATCTAGACACACTTTCCAACACTAAAAAAGCAAAAGTTTTACGACACTATTTGGCAATATCTTACGGAAAAATGACTTGGCAAAAAAATAAAAAAAAATGAAAAAGGGGCACTCGCGGTAAAATGCCCAACATTCTAATATACGGCATCTCAGATAAAAAAAAAAGACATGCACGTGTTAGCCCAACCATCAAGGCACGCTTTCTGACACATAAACATGAAAAAAAAATCAATAATATACGGCAATTCCTTACTACGTAGTAAATTTTTACAAATATTGAAAAAAAACAGAAATTGGCAACCGCAGTTAAATACCCAATATACCAATAACTACGTCATATCTGACAAAAACAAAGTCACGCATGGGTAGCCAGATCATCTAGACACACTTTCCAACACTAAAAAAGCAAAAGTTTTACGACACTATTTGGCAATATCTTACGGAAAAATGACTTGGCAAAAAAAATGAAAAAAAATGAAAAAGGGGCACTCGCGGTAAAATGGTCCTCGTGGTGATGAACGACATTTTAACTAAAAAAAAATCATGCACATGGTAGCCAAACAATCCACCAAGACTTTCCACAACTGATAACCTATACAAGTTGCACCATTCTACGACAATTTCATAATACGTAATAACTTTGATGATTATGCAAATTACCTTAGAAGGGTAAACTCGGTCGCGCTCGACCCCGACGCGTCTCAGAAATCGGGGAAGGAGTACAGCTACAGCAATGCACATCTGGACACTACTAGAGCGTGTAGGCGAGACACCTACTGCAGGTCGATCACCCACAAATTCAGTCACAGGGGTGAGTCACGTGAGAAAAACCTCTTTTTTTTTTACGCTCGGGGTCGCGGACGACCCACCGTACCGTTCCAGGGTTAAAGGTTGGTAAGCGCATGTTTGCCGATACATTTGTTGTTGTACAAAACATTGATATGTATCCAGCTGTAATTATAGGATACCCATCTATGGGCAATCAAAACATTATCTTAGCCCCTGCCAAGCACTGCGTGTATATCAAAGGAAAATTCTATAAGTCTTCTAATACCTTAAAATCAGTTTTGGATAAAAAGGAGACGGTAAATGTAACCGTAACGTACGTTGAAGAACCAATAACTTGTCTCACTAATAAAGAAATAATATACGCGACCCAGCAGAATTCTCGTTCACCCATAATATTATCTTGCACGCAATCTATTGAGCCAAACGTACCTTCGAATTTGATAGTGCAAGTAAAAAAAACATTACCGGGATCTAAAATATTAATCCTTTCCGACACTTTGAAAACTAACGGATTGTCTGTCACACAAGCTATTTATACAGTAGGCTCACATCAACAATGTAATATTGAAGTCTGTAATCATTTAAATACCACTTTAGTAATTCACGAAAATCAACATATCTTGGATGTAGAAGTTTATCAACATCGTATTCTTACCGTTGCTGAAATCAATCACGCTCAATCAGTTGCGGATGAATCCCTTTTGCAATCTATTAAAAATAAAATCAATAAAGACATTCAAGACGAAGAAATTCAGCAGAAAATTTTTGGACTTTTAACAGAATATCATGATGTTTTTTCCACTACGGATGGATCCTTAGGAAAAACAGATGTGATCGAGCATCAAATAAGGTTAAAGGACAAGCAGAAAATTATCTATGTACCCTCGTACAGACTCCCTATGAAATTCCAGAATGAAATAAATGATGAAGTAGGTAAAATGCTAGAAGAAGGAGTCATTAGGAAATCGAACAGCCATTATACTTTTCCATTAATAGTTGTACCGAAAAAAGATAAAACATGGCGTATCTGCGTAGACTTCCGTCATCTAAACGAGGAGACGATCCCTGATCGAATCCCAGTGCCATGTACTGACGATATTTTGACTTTGTTAGGTCAGAATAAATATTTTACCAGTTTGGACTTACTTAAAGGCTTTAACCAAATATCATTAGAAGAAGATAGTATCCCATACACAGTCTTCAGCACAGCCAGGGGACATTATGAATTTTTACGGATGCCTTTTGGTTTACGTTGTGCTCCCATAACATTTACAAGAATGATTAACATAGTGTTTGGAGACTTGCTAGGGGATATATTGCATGCCTATATGGACGACCTTGTAATCTTTTCCAACACCTTAGAAGAACATCTACGTAAATTAGAACTAGTATTACAGAGACTAAGACAACATAACTTAAGGGTAAAGATTAGTAAGTGTGAATTTTTCAAAACAGAATTGATATATTTGGGTTTTATGGTGTCAAGCCAAGGTCTTAAAGTAGTCCATGATAAGGTGTCTGCTATCCATAACTTTCCCATACCTACTAATGTCAAGGGAATACAGCAATTTCTGGGTTATAGTGGATATTACAGGCGTTTTATACGCAATTATTCAATAATAGCCGCTCCCCTAACTGATAATACGAAGAAGGGCGTAGATTTCATATGGTCTGAGCAGCATCAACAGGCGTTTAATACCTTGAAAGATGAACTGTGTAGTTCTCCTATCTTAAAATTTCCTGACTTCGGTAAGGACTTAGGAGTAGGTGGGGTATTGCTTCAGCAATATGATAAACAATTTTTCCCGATAGATTTTTATTCTCGAAAACTAAGAACTTCCGAAAGTAAGTATGCAGTAATAGACAAGGAAGGGCTAGCTATTGTTAATTCACTAGTGCATTTTAAGTTCATAATATACGGTTATCCCGTTAAGGTTCTAACTGATTATAAACCACTAACCGAATTCTTTAAAGGCTTCAACCACAGCCCCAAACGAACTCGGTGGCATTTGATCATTCAAAACTTTGGCGCGAGAATCGGGTATTTACCTGGGAAAGCAAATATCATTGCTGATGCATTATCACGCAACCCCGTGTCATCTTGTACGGAGCCTTTTGCTGAATTAATAGATATATCAACATCCATGCCTATTGTTAAAACGATATCTGAACAAGAAGATTTGGGCTGGAGCGCTGAATTATTACAGACTGAGCAAAGAAAATATCAGAAATTAGAAACAATTATAAATGCTTTGAAAGGCAATCCTAAGGAAAAGGGATATATAAAGTATAAGCAGCAGAATTATATAATCAAAGACAATATTCTGTGTAGGACCGTGACAAGGAAAACTCGCAATACACCACATGTAACTAACGACCAGGTAGTAGTACCAATCTCACTTATTTCCACTGTCCTGAATTGGTTGCATGCAAATCCATTGCATGGACACCCGGGGTTCTCATTAATGTCACAGAAATCCAAATCATTGTTTTATTGGCATACGATGCTTACAGATATAAATAAACACATAGCTAATTGTCGCACATGTCCGGAAAACAAAGGGCATACGAAAACACCTGTCAGCCTAGGGGCTTATCCCGTGCCCAATCAACCATTTGAAAGAATACATTTAGATTTGTTAACAGGATTTTACAAGTCAGACAGAGGAAATAAGCACCTCTTAGTAATTGTAGATGCTTTAACTCGATATACAGAACTAATAGTGCTTAAAACTAAAACTGTGATTGAATGCGCTAGGAAGTTTTACGAGTGCTACATTTGTAAACATGGAATTCCACACATGATAATCTCAGACTCGGGTGGAGAAGTTAATAATCACTTTCTTACCTCATTGTGTGAATTCCTTAGCATAAAGAAAATAAATACCATGATATATCACCCAGAGTCGAATGGGCTAGTGGAAAGAGCAAATAGGAAGGTTTTAAATATATTAAGAGTAACACTAGGGGGATCAGACCCCAACTGGGATATTGCAATACCTGCAGTACTGAGTACTCTGAATCATACATATCATATATCAATTAAAATGTCACCGCACGAAGCATTGTATGGTACCCCAGTTAGAACGCCTTTCCATGTATTAACGCCTACAACTAATCTATCAAATCCTTTAAAAGAATGTATAAATGCAAGCAAAAGTCGTTTTGATATCCTTCGAAAGAATTTAGAAGAATCACAAATCATAATGAAAAGGAATCATGATAAAATAGTGAAGCCAACTAAAACATATACCGTGGGTGATAATGTATACATACAGGTAAATGTACGTAAAGGACTCAATTATAAACTAACACCTAAGTTTGAAGGCCCATTTAATATTTTGGAAACATTAACGGCCAATAGGTTTAGAGTTCAAAACGTATCCCAACCCACTGATGAGAGAATCGTACTATTGGCTCACATAAGAAATTAAAATAAGAGGGAAAGAAGTGAGGGAAAGATTTTTATTTGTATGTTAAAAGTTTTCTTCTTAATACAGGAGTAATTACATATATTTTTCTCATTACAGGTTTCCAAGATGAATTTTTTGTTGTTGGGAGTGATATTGTTCGCTCAGACATTTTTCTCGTGTGGGATGAGCTCTAAAACTAAAAGTATAGATTTTAAATATGGCACTATAGTTGAAAGACAAGAAGACGTTTTTTTTACATCAAGTATCGTAGTGGTTGAAATGCGAACGCAAGCAATTTTTCTCCCAGAGAATGACGTAACTAGCTTAAAAAGCGCCATTTCAAGGTTTGCTGTCTCATTAGATGAATTGCATAGAAGACATTTTCCTTTGAATACAGAGAGTTCGCTTGGATCGACACTAAAAGTTGCAGAGATGCTATCTGAGGACTTGCAAAATAAGACTTACGAGACAGAATCTTTGGCTCGTGACCTTTTGATGTGGACTGTAGGACACGAAAATATTGAGGAACATAACCCGTTTATTTTTGGTGCACTAAACATTTTTGGTTCTATTGCAAGTTTAGCTTTAGGAATTTCCAATCGTCTTAAGAATAGTAATCAAAATAAGAAAATTGAGTTCTTGACTCATGAAGATGAATTGATTATGTCAGAACTAAGGAATCAGTTAGCTTCAATCAATCAAATTATGAGTTTAGTAAATGAACATTCAAGTAATATCAATCAGATTATGGAAGTACAGGATTTGTTGGCAACGTTAACGTATTATGATTCAAAAATAGATCCCATACATAACAGAATTGCACATTTCATTGAGAAATCAAAAGATTATGTGGAAGCTATCACGTTAGCGACTAAAGGTGTCCTGTCACCCCATTTGTTGCCAATAAAACACTTAAAGTTAATTGTGGAGAACGGACCGGAGAAACTAGGCTATATTCCTTTGTTAGACGCACGTAGGTTAGAATTTTATTACAGCCTAATTACAGTAAGCGTTGAAAATAACAGGATTATGATTACAATTCCCTTTGATTCTTCTGATGCCTGGCAATCTTACAGGATATCACCATTTCCGACTTTCATGACGAATCACTCAAATCCAGTAATATCCAGTTTGACAGGGCACGTATTGATTTCCCCAGACAAGGAAACATATACGGTCATTAAAGACTTAAATCAATTAACTCACTGTTCAGACGCAATGGATAGAAAAATATGTACAGCTGATTCATTTGAATTCCATAAAAACTTAATGGATTCATGCGAGTTAGCTATAATGCTAGACGGTGCTCTCTCCCATACAAGTGAAAATTGTCTGGATAAGCTTTATCCCTTTGGCAATAATGAGTTCAATTGTATACTGAACAACAGCTCGTGGATGCGATACGACAAGGCCGGCTTCAATGTATCCTGCCCGGACGGATCCACGTCCTATTCCCAAATCTTCGTTGAAGCAGATGGTTGTATCGGGACATCCCCTAATTCCATGGTGAAAGGCATCAAGACCATCATCAGAGACCGAGCCTACTTCGCGAACTTCACGTGGTCAACAACGGTTCCATCTCTACCTCTCCCATACAACAAACAGGTAGCCAAGCGGTTGATGAAATTGACCGTGAATGACCACCCGTCACCGACTTATAAAGAGTTTCTTCACCCCATGCTACTAGCAGGAACAGTTGTGACGGTGATGATATTTATCGCCGTTAACATCTTTGTATGGCTTAGGTTAAGGAACAATAGTTTGCAGCTCAAACAGAACGTTTTTCCATGTCCAGACAAAACTCCTTATTTAATTCAATTTAAAGCCGTTTGAAAGTGGCCCCTTCATTCGCTCAAAGGAGAAAATTGTCTTGGAAAAGTGTTGTGTACTAAAAGCAGTTAGTATGCTAGTAATATGTTATTGAAGAGACTAGAGAACATTTGCATTTTTAAAAAACATTTTAAAAAAAATTTGGAAAATAAATCATTTTTTCGGCATCTAATAAAATATATAAGCCGGAATGTAAAAAAAAAAAAAAAAAACAGAATCTATGGGCATCTAATAAAATATATAAGCCCTATATATAAATGAATATATATATATATACATATATATATATATATATATATATATATATATATATATATATATATATATATATATATATATATATGTACGAAACCGTGATACATGTACGTACCAGGAATTCATGTGTGTGCAGTAAAATTGTATCTTTACCAAGGTAACAAATATTTTTATTATAATATTATAATAATCTATATTTCTGACAAAGGTAACAATTATTCTTTAACAAAGTTACCGAATCATATGTATATCAGTATTTTTTTTTGTTACCATATAATCATTTGCTAGCAATGTACCATATATGTGATCTGTATTTATCATGAATTTTTCTTTGCTTTGGTAATATCTGTTCATATGCATTATTGTTATTATTTTTTTAATGTGCCTATTTGAACATTCATCCTCATTTAATTATGGCTAAAGTTTAACAAAGAATAATACATATATCCAGTCACACTCCTAGTAAACAATTTTGACTTGTTGTTAATTTTTTTTGTTTTTAAATTGAGAGAGCTGGCCGAGCTTATGTAATAATCATATATTACATGTTTAAAACACATGACGTAATAGGTCATTGTGAAGTAGAAGCTAATGTGAGAAGTGCTGTAGTCAGATCATAGGAGGATGCGAACACCATCTCTCAGCAATGTAACATTTTTATGAAGAATAAACACAAATACGAACCGTGAGAAAGAGTTGTGTCGCCACCGGATGCAGGTGTCTTCCTATACTAATGTTTAGTTTACATTATGTGTTTAAATGCTGAGATAACTGACTATACGATATCTGTGATATCGATATTTTAGCCAGTTCTTATCAATACCTCATATGGAATGGTCATCCGACCAAACCAGCTATACTCCTGTGATGGAGATGTTAACACTGTTGTTTTTAAAGAATAAACCATTTTAAAGTTAACTTAACTGACTTTACTTAAAGATGTAACATACCAACTAACATACTTAATGTGTGTGAACAACAGTAGCACACTAATATATATATATATATATATATATATATATATATATATATATATATATATATATATATATATATATATATATATTTATATATATATATATATATATATATATATATATATATATATATTTATATATATATGTATATATATATATATATATATATATATATATATATATATATATATATATATATATATATATATATAGCCTATATATATATATATATATATATATATATATATATATATATATATATATATATATGTATAGATATATATGTATATATGCATATATATATATATATATATATATATATATATATATATATATATATATATGTATATATATATATATATTATATATATATATATGTATATATATATATATATATATATATATATATATATATATATATATATTATATTTAATTATATATATGTATATATATGTGTGTATACTGTATATATGAATATACATATGTGTTTGTGTGTGTGTGTGTGTGTGTGTGTGTGTTTGTGGGTGGGTGTGTATTGAAAAATAGGTTGATATAAATTTAATTATCATTTCCTTTCGAAATATGATTGGATAAAAGAGAATGACGAAAGGATTTGAACTAAAAATAATATTGTCTGTGAACTCATTATCGGCATTTCGTAAAATTAACAAAGTTGATGACAATATCCATGGTAAAAGTAAACTTGCAGAAACTTTTCCGTGTGTCAGCTCCTTAATTTCTATTTTTTTTATTCTTTCTGTTTGCGTTAATTTAAAGTTAACCATAACTATTATCCCCAGTCAAATTTACGTCTGACAAGGCTTTTCAAGTTGTCAGTTTCTACAAACCATCTTTATTTATAATAAGGTTCATATACTAATATTACTGTAGTATTTTTCTCTCAATAATTTTTAAAAAATAACCTTGTTATGCAAGGAAGTTATCCATTATTCTATTAACATTCATATACTATCCCCAATCCTTAGCCGGTTCAAGAATAAGCCTAAAGGTGTCAAATATTCACCAGCCTAACATGAACTAATAACAGCTCGAAAATTAAATTTAAAATAAAAGGAAAATTTCTATTCCAGCTTTTTTATGTTTTCTATTTTTTACCACTTCAGCAGGAGAGAGAGGATTATTTTTTTTACTAAATCAAGTTATAATAAATGCTGAATATTTTGGGATATGATTAAAATCATTAACCTTCATCTTATTTCACAGTTGCGTGAGATTGTCTGGAAAATCGTACCGTATTCCCTGCAAAATCTTCCCTTGCATTTCGGAACAACATCCTAATCTCTCCCGACAATTCTACGTGATCGGACATCGCCGGCGAATTTCCTTTATAGGTCTGTTCAGACTCTTTCTTTGTCCGCAACATTGGTTGTTATAGATAAACGCCCCCATCCAATAACCATTCCCAGATATCAGATTTTTCTTGATTCTTTGGTTCGCGGTTAATGGAAAATCTGGAAAGTGGATATAAAAATGAAACTTCTAAAATGCTAAACAATTTCTGAAGTAATTTTCAAGGCCACTAGTGTGGAAACAGACCAGGAACCTTTTTGCAATGCAATTAATTCTTTTCCTGTGTCGTTTTACCAACTATTTTACTGAAACATTTCTTCAAAATATTTACCCATTTACTTTACTTTGCATTTCGCTTGAAGAAAAAAAAAATTCAAAATCGTTGCAGAAGCAAAGTGTTTTAATATTGACAACTTTTAGAATAGATGTATGATGTAAAAGTAATAGACTGGCCGGGGCACCGTCCACCAGTTGAGAAACTATCGCTATAGAGTTATTGGGTCCTTTGACTACTAAGACAGTGTTACATTGGATTCATAGCTCTGGTTAGGGCCCATTTTTCCTGTGCCTCCACACACACTGAATAGTCTGGCCTATCGTTTCCACATTCTCCTCTGTCTCCTCATTCACCTGACAACACCGTTCGGTGGCTACTTTCATTTTGGTAGGAGTAGAAGAGACTGTTTAGCTATAGTAAGCAGCTCTTCTGGGACAAGGACACTTTAAAATCTAACCAGTGTTCTCTAGTCTTAGATAGTGCCATAATATCTGTTTCATGGTCTTCCACTGACTTAGGTGTAGAGTTCTCTTGCTCGGGAACTCCATTCTATCTAATTCCTCTTCTTATTTTATATAAAGCTTTTAAAGTTTGTATATGAAAGATTCATCTTATTGTTGTTATTGTTCGAAAAATATTTCAATAGTTCATTACATCTCTTGTAGATTATTTATTTCCTTATTGCTTTCTCTCACTGGGCTATTTTCCCTGTTAGAGCCCTTTGGGCTTCAAAAATTCGGCTTTTCGTACTAAGGTTGTAGCTTTGCAAGTAGTAATACATGTAATATCAATCTGCATTCCTCTGATCTTCAAGCATCTACTTTAAAGTATCCATCACATTTCATAAAGGAAGCCTGTCAAAATAAGAAAAAAACTTTTTTGGGGATTTGTTAACAGGAATGATTTTAATGTGAATAACCTCCTTATTTTACATTTTTACAAACAGTTTGTACCTCTAACAGGAAGTTTGAGACCTTGGGGACTTGACGTAATTAAAAGAAAAAAAAAGAAAAAAAAGCACACTCAATGAAAAAATTCCCCAAAGCAGATGAGCGGATATACTTATGAAAATTAATGCAATAAGTGTAATAAACGATATATTGGTCGATGTGGCAAAACACTAGAAACTCAACAAAAGAAAAGCACAAAAATAATGTAAGAACGGGAGATATTGCCAGCAGCCTTTTACGCATATGAATGATTGCAAACACATTATTTATTGGGA
>NC_090760.1:38407903-38417903 GCF_036898095.1 Palaemon carinicauda | reverse complement strand
AAAGTGACTAGAAGAGCAGGATAGGAGTCCAGGAAATAGGGAAACCAAAGAATGGAAGGATGTTGCAGGTAGCGGAGGTACATCCACGTTGCCAGCAACATATTTATCCTTCCGACAGCAATCATTACCCAAGACAAATATCAAGATAGAAGGTAAAGAATGTCTTAGTTTGTTAGATTCAGGAAGTACTGTAAATCTCATAGGGCTCCATACCTTAACTGATTATTTGAATATACCTATTTCTGCAATTAGGAGTGAGGATACATTAATTCAGGGGATAACTGGCAATCAGCTTAACAATGTAGGAGCCATAGATTTAAACATTGAATTGCTAGAGAAGAAGTGTCAAGTGCCATTTTTGGTTTTGCAAGAAGTAGCATTTCCCGCTCGAGCTTTGATTTCTTTTGCAACAATGCAAGATTTTGGCATAGTTTTTGATTGTCAAGACAGAAGATTAGTTCTAAAGGGAAATAATCAGGAAGTCTGTTTCCAACTTGTTGATGACAAGTCCACTACAAATTTGGCCAATTTGCAGGGGACCGCTTCGATAGTTGAAACACACTCCGGTTCAGAAAGAGAAAGGGAAATCAAAGTAAAATCAGAAGAAAGGGAGAAAGAAGAGAATTTAGCAATTGCACCCAGAAAGGGGGAAATTACTTCTTGTAAAGGCAGCACACATACTAAGGAGAAAAATGTCGACAGAGAATCTGAGAGAATAGATGAAAGGGAATTCCAAGAAGTTTTGCTGCTAGGCACATTGAATTCACAAGAATTAAGACACTTAAGAGAAACGGAATCTCAAAAAGGAGGAGATGAAGATTCATGTTTTTGTACTCAAGTACAAACTGGGGAAATAAGTCTGATCAGCACAGCAGATGCAAACAAAATAAGATTTAGGCTAGCTAGAGATGTAGTACTACTGCCCAATACTCTTACTAGAGTATATTTGATAACCCGCCTACACACAAATAATGATGTAATCTTGACCCCAGAAGGATTACCAGAATATGTCAGAATGGATAACTCATTAGTTCAGATGGAGGGATTAGCCTGTACTACTTATGTCATGAATTATTCTGATAAAAGACTCCATTTGTTAGCGGGTACAGAATTTTGTACAGGAATAGAAGTTACACACAAAATGATTCCGTTAGAGGAGGAAGCATTCTTTACCATAGGAAACATTGATGCAGGAATAGATAGGGAGATAGATAACACCGATTTTCCTGAGTACCGTAAAAGGTTAATAGAAACCTTAAATAAATATAGGCAGGGCATAGCAATTACAGGTGATAGGTTAGGTAGGACTGAGGTGTTAAGACATAAGATAATCCTAGATGATGGAGCCAAACCCTTTTTCATACCTAATTATAAATTACCTATCAGCCAACGTCCAATAGTAGATAAAATGATAGAAGAAATGAAAGAAGAAGGAGTGGTCATACCCTCTAAATCACCTTATAATTCTCCCATGTTGTTGATTCCAAAGAAAGATGGAAGTTACAGATTAGTGATTGATTATCGCAAGTTGAATGCGAACACAGTTCCTGATAGGATGCCCATGCCTGTAATAAACGATGTTTTGGCTCAGTTAGGAGGAGCAAAGATCTTCTCATCCTTAGATCTACTAAGTGGATATTGGCAAGTACCTTTAGACGAAGAATCAAAGCCATTAACTGCCTTCAGCACACATAAAGAACACTTAGAATTTCAGGTAATGCCATTTGGGTTAACATCAGCTCCATTGACTTTTGTAAGGTTAATGTTACAGATCTTAGGAGACATAGAGAATGTGTCAGTCTATTTAGATGATGTCATTATATTTAGCAAAGATATAGAGAGCCATTTCGGAACCATAGAAATCGTTTTAGAACGACTAAGACTGGCAGGATTAAAGATAAAGGTTAAGAAATGTCAATTCTTGAGGAAATCATTAGAATATTTAGGACATGTGATCAGTGCTGATGGATTACGCATGCAAGAAGGAAAAATAAAGGCGATTGTGGAATATCCTGCTCCACAAAATTTGAAAGGTGTAAGAAGATTTTTAGGGATGATAGGATACTATAGACCATTTGTCAAAAATTTTGCTACTATAGCTAAACCATTGACAGAATTAACTAAGAAGGATGTAGAGTTTGAATGGAAAGCAGAGCAAGAGGAGGCTTTTCAAAAGTTGAAGGAGAAATTAATCCAAGATCCTATCTTAGTGTATCCAGACTTTAGCAAGCAATTTTACTTAGCATGTGATGCTTCAAATACAGGAATTGGAGCAGTTTTGTTACAGAAGGCAAAAACCCGAATGAGGGTAGTATATTATGCAAGTAGAGTCCTGAATGCGGCCGAACGAAATTACAATACCACAGAAAAGGAATGTTTAGCCATTTATTGGGCACTGAGAAAGTTTCGGCACATTTTGTTAGGACACAAAGTAAATGTACTTACTGACCATAAACCCATCTGTGACCTATTTAAGAAAAGAGCTTTCACTAATAACTTAAAGTTTAATCGATGGTTTATTAGTGTGCTAGAGTTTGCTCCAGAATTTAGATACATTCCAGGTAAGTTTAATACTTTAGCAGATGGATTATCTAGAGCACAAGAGGATACTGAAAGAATTATCACAACTAACACTTTTTGTTTCAGCTGTCAGGTCGTAGACTTAGATTTGGAGAGAGTTAAAATAGAACAAGAGAAACAAGAAGGTATCAGGAAAATAATAGGAGATTTGCTACAAGATGAAACCTCTAGGTCAGATTTTGAATTAATAAATGGGATATTATATAAGAAGGCTAAGGATAGGAGTGCTTGCTCTAGACTATATGTGCCTGACACCCTGACTAAAGAAGTATTAACTCTAACACATACCCACAAGTTGGCAGGACATCCAGGAATCAAAAAGACTCTGAGAACAATAAATAGAAATTATTTTTGGCCTAAGTGCAGCGAAGAAGCAAAGCAATTTGTAAATGAATGTCAAACTTGTAATAGGCATAAAGGTCATGTAAATGTCAGAGCTCCTTTAGAAAAATATCCTAGTAATTTAAACCCTTTTGAGGTAGTTCAGATGGATCATATAGGACCCTTTCCAAAAACTTTGAGAGGAAATAAATATATACTGGTATTCATTGATTATTTGACTCGGTATTTAGAAATTGTCCCAGTCAGAGATAGAACTGCAGTTTCTGTTGCAGAAGCTTTAAAGACCAGAATACTCACAAGACATTCGTGTCCGGAGGTACTTTTGTCGGACAATGCACCCGAATTCACCAGTGAGGTAATGAAAAAGCTTTGTGAATTTTTTGAGATAAAGAAATGCGAGATAACCCCTTATAAGCCGAGTTCAAATGGGACAGTGGAAAGGGCCAATAAGAAGATACTGGATGTACTGCGAACTATCATTAGTCCAACTACAGAAGATTGGGACCTAGCGTTAGAGGACGTTCAGTTTACTTTGAATAACACAGTAAATGAGACAGTAGGAGAAACCCCACACTTTTTGCTTTATGGTTATCAGAAAAGACTGCCAAACTCATTGTTAGATGACGCAAAACCTCCTAGGCACACATATGATTACCAGGACTATATAGCTTGGAAACTGCAAAGAACCTTTCAAATAATAAGACAAACCAGACAATTTTTAGGAAAGGGCCAACAGGTAAATAAGAAATACTATGACACAACTAGTTCCATGACTGACCTGAAGATAGGCTCACAAGTATATATAAAGGTACATGTAAAGGAAGGACCAAATGAAAAGGTATCTCCCAAATTTGAAGGTCCTTATAGAGTGTTAGAAAGGGAAAGGAATAATAAATTTAAGCTGATACATGAACAGAATTTAGATGTAAGGTATGCCCATTGGAATCATATGAAGGTTGTAAAAACTAATCCATGGTCCTCTCAACTTCTACAGGAAGTGGTGGAAAAACTTCCTTCTGATCCTACCCCTGGTGGTCGGTATCACTTGCGAAATAGACATTAAAAGTGGGGCCTTGGTACAAAATCATGGAAAAGGTGAACTGTTAACAGATTTTGCTGTAGTAAAAATTAATGTCAATTCAATATTAGAAAGGGAAGAACATTTGAACCAGTTAGATAAAGAACTACGGAAGTGCATACTAACCCATAGTGATTCTGCCTTTGTAGAAGTATTAAGAAATTTACAGGGTAAAATTGAAGACATTGTCAGGCCTCAAAGAAACAAGAGATCTTTGTTACCTTTTGTAGGAAGTGCCTTTAGTGCTTTGTTTGGAGTGGCTACAGAAAACGATGTAAGAGGTTTGACTGATCGTGTAGAACTAATCGAGAAATGGGCTAATCAGAAGGGTAATCTTATAAGTACTCTGATAGAAAATAATAATAAGAATGTAGAGAACATAAAAAAGATGGTGGAATTTATTAATCAAGTTAACGTGAATGTTTCTAATAAGATAGATGACGTAGAACAAGTGTTTAAGTTGATTCATGAAGTAGAAATCGAGATTGGTGATCACAAGGAATCTGTGAACGGACTAATAAATGCACAAAAGGGAATACTCAGCCCTGCTATCATTTCTCCAAAAACTTTGAAAGAAATTATCGATTGGTGTATAGTAAATAGCCATTCCAAGCCTTTGCTAGAAGATATATTTTGGTATTACACAATGTCAACTGTGAAAGTAACAAAAGGGTATTTGTTGGTATTGATCCCCTTCAAGGGTATGAATTTGTTTGACCTATATACAATACATCCTTTCCCAGTTAAGATAGGAAATGCAACAATAATTTGGAACCATCCGAAGGTTCGTCTAGCATTGGATAAGAACAAGTTGTTGATGATTATTTTAGAAGAAGGTGATTTAGAACAGTGTGTGTTGATAAGTGAAAGTCAATCCATGTGCAATTTTGTGCAAATTAAACAACCTATGAGCAATTTTCCGTGTATCCAAGGTATTTTCTTTGAGAATTATGAGTTGATGAGAGAGTGTAAATTTGAAACTTTTGCTTTGCCATACAGGGCATTACATTTAGGTAATGAGATTTTTGTTTATGTACAAAATACTAAAAATGCAGAAGTTACTTGTGATGGGAAGACTCAAACATTTCAGTTAGGAAACTTGAAGTCATTTGCAGATTCTTGCTCAGTAGTGATAAATGATTATCTCTATTATGTACCAAGTGTGTTTTTGCATTATGAGTTAAATCAATCTTCCATTGCAAAGAGTTACGAGAACAAGATTAATCATTTTCAGCTAGACAAATTAACAGTGGTAGAAAATGTGGCAATGCCACTTGATAATGATTATGTTCTGTTTTACAAGAAAGATGTTGCACCATTTCTGACTATGTGTAATGTGTTTTTGATTGTGCTTATTACTGTGGTAACATATAATGTGGTGAAGTATTTGGTTTTCAGAAAATTGGAAAGGATTAATGAGTTGCTACTAATTATTACTGGGAAACCTAAAGAATAGGTTTGTTGTTTTGTTGTGTGTGAGGATTCTATAAGAATCCTAGTAGCTGGCCGAGTGGTGTCAGACAGATGCTTATTTTTGAGTAAGTTTCATATGCAGAAGGTTTGTGTATGTTATTGATGTCTTTATTTGTGGGTTTTGTTAATTAATAAGAAATGGGGAGACAAATGCAGTTAGTAGTAATTGTAAAGATATAGAAAGAGTTGTGGAGAGACAGGAGAGTGAACGGGAGTTAGGTAGGATGTTTTCAACTAATTTCGCTGACTCCAGGGTTCTTTCCCGTAAACAACCCCCCCAAACGACAGGATCCGTTCTTGAATGTCGAACGGAACATAGACGAATGAGACGTGGAAGCCGGGAAAAAGTCACGTGATTAAGGATAGCTTGACACGCCCAGGACGACCATATATAAGCAACGAGAAGACGGCATCTCTCTCTCTTCCTAGTAGTCACTCTGTATAATAGGTCTAACGACCTACTTAACCTGCCGGGTCTCCTTGACGATCTACACGTGGCGGCTGCCTATACCAAATTGAGGGACGGCGATTACGTAGAATACTAAAGCAGCCGCGAAATTACAGGGGAACAATTACCCCTGAGAACGAAGGACGACGAACAAAGTTACTACGCCCGCACCTGAGTGTCTGTGAGTGCGTTTGGCGAGACGTCCCAGAGCGACCGAGAGGCGTGACGTCCCCGAGTGACCAAGGCGTGTCTAGAACTTCGCGCCAGCCTTCCCAACACCTGACGAAGGCTTATACTTCAGCGACGACAGTAGGCCTATAGATGACGTTTAGGCCTAACTAAACCAGGATTCACCAAATTCTCCAGCCAGTGTCAAGACGTCTGAGTTCATCACTAAGTGTTAATATAGAAACCACGCTTTTGTTTTTGACTGCTTGTAAGTGCCTGTTCGAACCCCTTTTTATGTCTAGTAAAGAAAGAAACCAGCATTCGTATCCCTCACCCACGAAACTTTGCTTATGTAAACTCCTGAGAGAAATTCAATTAATATTAAACTAAAGGAAGAGGTAAGATACTAGACTAATTAAGAAGTTATTGCTAACTAAATCAAAGACATCTTCACATATATATATATATACACACATATATATATATATATATATATATATATATATATATATATATATATATATATATATCTATATATATATATATATATATATATATATATATACATATATATAAATACATATATATACATATATATATATATATATATATATATATACATATACATATACATATATACATATATATATAAATATATATACATATATATACATATATATATATATATATATACATATATATAGACACACACACAAACACACACACACACACACACACATATATATATATATATATATATATATATATATATATATAGTTATATTAATATATATACATATATATATATATATATATATATATATATATATATATATATTTATATTCATATATATATATATATATATATATATATATATATCTATATTCATATATATATATATATATATATATATATATATATATATTTATATTCGTATATATATATATATATATATATATATATATATATATATATATATATATATATATTTATATTCGTATATATATATATATATATATATATATATATATATATATATATATTCATATTCATATATATACATATATATATATATATATATATATATATATATATATATATATATTTATATTCATATATATATATATATATATATATATATATATATATATTTATATTCATATATATATATATATATTTATATTCATATATATATATATATATATATATATATATATATATATATATATATATATATATATATATATATATATATATATATTCATATATATATATATATATATATATATATATTTATATTCATATATATATATATATATATATATATATATATTTATATTCATATATATATATATATATTCATATATATATATATATATATATATATATATTCATATTCATATATATACATATATATATATATATATATATATATATATATATATATATATATATATATATATATATTCATATATATATATATATATATATATATATATTTATATTCATATATATATATATATATATATATATATATTTTCATATATATATATATATATATATATATATTTATATTCATATATATATATATATATATATATATATATATATATATATACATATATTTATATTCATATATATATATATATGTTCATATATATATATATATATATATATATATATATATATTTATATTCATATATATATATGTATATATATATATATATAAATATATATATATATATTTATGTATATATATACTTTATATATATATATATATATATATATATATATATATATATATATATATATATATATATATATATATATATATATATATATATATATTGCAGTAAAACTATTCACAAGTAGACAAATACCAGGAACGCTTGTAATCTTTAGAATGTTGGCTCCGTTAACACCTCATTAATCTTATGACATTACTCTTGGAACAACAAAATACCTTGATAATGAAAAGAATAACTACAACTGAATATAAAATATTAACGAATTAATAAAGGAGTTTAGTATATAAATATGAATTATATGTAAATATCTGATACTGTCTTGGTTTTGTTGTAAGAAGAGAATTTGCATTTTGTTTACTTCTGAATGGAAACATGATTTTTTTCCCTTATACTTATGTGATATATAATGTGCCAGTGAAAGGGAATATTGTTGATTCTTTTTATACAGCTCAGCAATAATTTGCAATCTCCATCCTACATGATTGCGATAAGGACCAGCGTAGAATATTCTCATTACGGATAATTTAATAATGTCTCTTTTGTGGAAGCAGTATCTGTTACATATTATCTGAAGAACTATTAGTATTGAGAAGCTTACTTCATTAGCAGGAATTAGTAATGGCTATATTCCAAAGTTCGATTTCTTATCGCGAGAGGCCTTGATATCAGGGGTTTTGCTATTGGTTGGAATTTGCTGCACGCAACCAATGGAATGTTTCTTCCTACTATGGTCAAAATCATAATAAGTGATATGTTTCCAGGAACCAACTAACCCTTGTAACATTACCCAATGAAGCTTTATTTTGCGACAATAGTGTGTGGCAGGTCCTCGGTCGATGTCCATACATGAGAAACAGTCATGAAAGGGTAATTAAACATTGGACGACATTGATGTTACATAACACGATGAAGACACCATTCAATTATGCCAATTGTTATCCTTTTAACCCCTTCGCAACTGAAACGTCAAAACACGTCGTAATATGCTTAGAAAAACATACTGTGACGTTTTTCAACGTCTATTGCAAATATACACACAATTATAAACCATATGAACGTTTCAAACACAAAAAAAAAAAATTGTTTCAGCTGCTACTATTGATGAAGGGAAGGCAGCTACTTAACGTTCATCTGAAATATGTCATGAGCGGACATGGTGGAATTTGGGCTAAACCAACCCCAATAGTTTTCAATTGGCGTCAACAATTCATTCGACCCTGTAACCTCCGGAAGAAGGGTTTTGGGGACCATGCCGGTCTAACAGGTTAGCGGTGGTCTTTTGTATATGTATTTGGTATCTAGGAAACTGTTCTGTCCGTTATCTTTGCCATTGGTGAGAAAAGTTTAAATCAACCTTTTTTTTAAATCGAGAGAGAGAGAGAGAGAGAGAGAGAGAGAGAGAGAGAGAGAGAGAGAGAGAGAGAGAGAGAGAGAGAGAGAGAGAGAGAGAGTGCTCCTCTTAAGATGGATATGATTGTTGATTTTGATTTCTAATAAAAGTTGAAACCAAGAATAACTGTCTTCGAAGTGTGTAGCCGTAGATAGACAAAAGATTAGACCTAAGATGGAAGAGATTAAAAATAAAAGATATGATTGCATCAAGATGTAAAATTCTCATACATATAATAATCACTGAATTGATAGCTTTTATCGAATGAATCTCCATCTCTCTCTCTCTCTCTCTCTCTCTCTCTCTCTCTCTCTCTCTCTCTCTGTTTTGGCTGTTTACTCTCAAAAGAAAGTGAGTTTGATATCATTTTAAAACACGAACTTTACATGGGTTGGAGATACATGTATTATATAGGTATGAATTCATGTATGTATATATGTATTTAGACTGGTGATTCAAGACTAACGGAAAAGCCAATATCAGAAATAGCAAAGGGGACTCCATCTGTGCTCAAAGTAAGCCTTCGCTAGAATTGATCTTAGATATCCCTGCTTTGCTAACGACTAACACGGAAAGCTTTGTCCGAAAAGAAGTCGATAACATCTCGTTTAATTACAACTCTGCTTAGTAGAAATCTCACGTGGAAGAGATTTCACGGTGGTTCGTTCCAGTGTCTCTTATCGATCACGTTTTGTGTGATGAAGAGGATAAGGTAATGAAGCCGGTGGTCGTTTTATCCTTCTTATCAGCTTCCGATTACCCATACAAAAGC
>NC_090760.1:38392903-38397903 GCF_036898095.1 Palaemon carinicauda | reverse complement strand
GCATTAAAACATTTATCTTCCACACTCACTTGTACGTTTACAACCTTGTCATACTTATTTCTATTCTCACTTTTACTTACTTAAAGCTCTCGTATTCTTCCTTTTTTTATTTTACTAACACCAACTATTTACCTTCTAGACCTAATTCCTCATACATACTAGGTTCACACTTGTTCATTTTCAACCATTTACTTATCCCATTCTCTTGGTTATACTCAGGTACCTCCTTCCATTTACGCAACTGGTTGTAGTGTGCCCTAATTCTTTCCCCACTACCATCCACACACAACTTACCCAAAACATAACTTAATCCAATCGAACCAACTTTTAACACCTCATATGGAGCTTCAAACATGCACCTTATTTACATTAATTCTACTCTTTTCAATTACTTCTTTCATCACTCTCACCAACTTCAAAGCTTTCAAACCTCTCATGTGCTTTCCTCCACACATCTCTATCATCCTCCGACACACCCAACCTCGGTCTTACTATCTTTTCAAAATTTAACACAAACTTACATGGAGACATACCCTTACTCTTATGCACTGCTGCATTATAAGCCAATAATGCTCTATCAACATACAAATCCCAATCATTATCACATGTACTCATCATTCACAAAATTTCAGTTAATGTTCTTAGTCTTTTCAGCCAACCCCTTCGCACTTGGCATATGAGTTGAATACACATGTTCAGTACCCCATTCTCTTAACATCTGCTCAAACTCCCATCCAACAAACTCAGGGCCATTATCACTTAACATTCTCGCAGGCTTACACACACACATCTTCAACATCACTTGACCAACCATTCTTGCAACAGTCTCACTCCGTTTATCCTTGATGGGTACTGCATATGTAAATTTACTCATGTGATCAACCATAACAATCATTCTCACTTGTCTTCTTGCAGTTGCAGGCTATGATATGCAATCAATCACAAACATTTCTAATGGCTTTTTCATACACAATCTCAAAACAGGCGGATTAGCATGCACTCTCTGATACTTCCCTTTCTGGCAATCTTCACACGTAGTTGCTACATCCTTACCTATCTGACTCAACCCAGTCTTAAACAATCTCTAAAGCATGCATTCCCAAAATTTATTCTTACCCACATGCCCATTTCTGTCATGCACTAACATACACATACTTACTGAACATGCATCGGAAACACAGGAACATATCTTCATCCATTCCTTTATGTAGAAAATTAACAATATTCTTACACATAATAAGTCTCTTACTAACTTTCTTATACACCTCTAAATCAGACGGCCATTCTTCTACCTCAATTCTATTCAACTTACATTCACGTAACCTTTTAATTTCCACACATTCCTCTTGCATTTCTTCCACCTCCTCTTTAGTCAATAGATCATCTTCACTCCTCGTAATATCAACCATGCCAACAAAATTCCCCATAAGTACACTATTATCTTCTATCACAGCTACTTCACATCCATTCTTCAAAAGCAAACCACTACCAATATCAGTTGATAGATCATGCAATCTTAAAAAGTCTATTCCTATCAAAACACAACTAGGCATCTCATTCTCTCCCATTACAATGAAATTATGTTCCATCTCCATACTTCCCAGTTTTACTTTCAAACGCACTTCTTCCCAAACTAGCAAACTTCCTTTACCTATCCCATGAATTCTCACACTCGTACATTGCCTTTTCACTTCCCAATTTTACTGCTCTATTTCTTTGATAACAGACATATTCACTAATGACACTTGCGCGTCGGTATCAATTAAACTACAGTACTCATTCTCATTTATACCCACATATGTCATCATTCTTCCTTTTACACCATGCATACAAATTTTTACTCTCCTATCAATAGGGTCATTCTTGTCACACCTATGTCACTATCTTCCATGCTCATACCACTCAGATTTAAGTCACTCGGGCAATCCTCCTTCTCACTCAACAACTTGCAACATCTTTCATTACATTGTAACCTCAATATATACTCCCTTTAAGTCTCCTTATTTGCCTGGTACGGCAGCGGACGATTCCACCCAAAATATAAATAAACAGTGTCACCATACAACATACTTACTACCAATAATACTTTTGATAACAATTCACCCTCAAGCACACTATCCTCCCCTTGCTTGAGGGTACACTCGGGCACACTG
The DNA here is from genome assembly GCF_036898095.1 of Palaemon carinicauda. Lineage (NCBI taxonomy): Eukaryota > Metazoa > Arthropoda > Malacostraca > Decapoda > Palaemonidae > Palaemon > Palaemon carinicauda. Next base: position 38,395,750 of record NC_090760.1, on the reverse strand, counting down.
TTCTATCTAATTTCTCTTCCTCTTGTTTTGTTAAATTATTTAAAGTTTATATATGAAATATTTATGATAATGTTGTTACTCTTAAAATATTTCACTTTTCCTTGTTTCCTTTCCTCACTGGGCTATTATCCCTGTTGGGGCCCCTGGGATTATAGCATCCTGCTTTTCCAATTATGGTTGTACCTTAGCAATTAATAATACCAATGATAATAATAATAATAATAATAATAACAATAATAATAATAATAATAATAAAAATAATAAAAATAATAATAATATATGCCATTTCCTTCGATAATTCATTCCTAACACTCATTCTAAGCTCATCTACACTAGCAGGTATATCCCTATTCAAACCTTTCAATTTCATTCAACCCACTCAAAATACATTTATACACAATGTCAACCCCTTCAAAACTTTGTACCACCACTAAATCTTCTGCCAACCTTTCAAAATTACTATCATTCTCGCTACTATCTTCTATTTTACCATGCATTCTTGACATCGCATCTGCTATCACGTTCTTACTCTCATGTATATATTCTAGCTTAAAGTCAAATTCATTCAAATCCTCTAATGTCTGCGCAACCCTAGCATTCAGAGACTTTCCTAATCCTGTACACTAGGGGCTGATGGTCAGTACGCACAATAAATTTCACACCATACAAAAATACCTTCAACGCTTTGACGCAAAACCTTATCGCAGCCAACTCCCTTTCAATCGTGGAATACTTCAGCTCATCCTTATCAAATGCTTTACTTACATACTCTAGCACTCTCAACTGTTTATTCTTTGCATTTGAACCAAGAAACCACCCATACTAATCCCATTAGCATCCATATATAACTCTAGCATTCGCGCATGCTCACTATAGTCGGGAAAGGCCAAAGTGACGTCTCTCGCGGCCTCATCTTTCAACTTTTCAAATGCTTTTATTATACGCTAATCCCATTTCAGTCTCGTATTATTTCTCTTACCTGTCCACTCATTCAAAGGCTTCCCTATTCCCGAACAATCTCTGACAAACTTCCGACCAAATTCAACCAACCCAAAAAAACCTCTCAACTTAGCCACCGTACGAGGACGTGGAAATTCTCTCACCTTACTCAGAAACTTATCCCTCTTCCTTATATCCAATTCACTCACCACCTGCCCAAGAAATTCCACCTCCCCGGCCAATCATATACACTTTTTAAGCTTAACTTTCACACCAACTTCTATTAAACGTTCTAATACTGCTTCAAGCAACTGCATGTGTTCCTCAACAGTCTCACTCGCTATCAAAATATCATCTATGAAACCCAGCCAAAACAACATTCATCGCCCTCTGGAAGGCCGCAGGCACATTAGCAGGGACAAATCTTAATCTTCTAAACTGATAATTACAATTACTAATCAAGAATGCCGTAATGGGCCTGCTCCCCTCTGCCAGAGGCATCTGGTAATAGCCCCTAACTAAATCTAACTTTGTAAAAACTTTCATATGATGCATCTTATACACATAGTCAGACACTACATTCATCGGGAAACGTTCTTTAACAGTTACTTCATTCATTTTCCTATAATCAATACACATGCGTAAACTTCCATCTGGCTTTCTTACAGGTACAATGGGGCTATTCCAGGCGCTCTCACTCCTTTCTATTACACTCATTTGCTCTAACTCCTGGCACTGTTCTTCTATTTCTCTGTCAATCGGTGGAGGAAAATGTCGAGGACGTTGATATATGGGAGTATCATTACTAAGAATTATCTCAAATTCAGGCAGCTTTGATTCCCTACAATCCTCGTCACCATGACTCAAAACTCTCTGTCTATTCCATAACATCCTATACAATTGTTCCCTTTCACCCAGACTTATTTTTTGATCTACATTAATTCTTTCTTTCGAAACTTTCACAATCCCAATCGTTATACTGCTTTATCTTACCTGTCATAACATGTTTCAATTTAACATACCTTTCATCCTTTAGATTGACCAACATATTCATACATCCCATGCAATCACCCTCACATACACCCCATATTCTCTTCCTCCTTACACTCGGCAACAAGCTCACATACACCTTCGGCTTCAGCAAATTCAAAATACGTATTCACAATTGTTACCATTGACAATTCCCAGACTATTTGGTAATGCAACTTTTACATTGACAACCTCACTCGCATCTCTTAACAATTTAACACCTTCTTTTGCTATTAACGGCACACCTTTCCATACCTTCGTACATACCCTACCATCTTCATTCAAATCAAATTACCCACAAAATTTACACTTAACTTTCATCTTTATCATATTTACACTAGGATGTACAATCATAACAGATTTTTTCAAGTAATTATAACCTAACAAGACATCATATTTGTCATTTACTCTCTCAACCACATAAACATCATTATCTTCCATCATCAGCCCCCCAATCATAATATTTTCACGTAACTTTAATTGCACAGACATACTTAAATTACTGATACCTTTCACTTCACCTTTACACACCCTAAATTCACAAACACCCCTTACCTTATCGTACGCATTCTTAAACATTAAATTGACACACGTCCAGTATCAATCAGACCAACTAGCTCTATTCCATTAAAATTTTCTTTTGCACTCATGCAGTCATAAGCTCTTTCACCCATCACATCTTCATGCAGTAAACCTTCACGAACTTGCACCACATTCACCCCGCACACACTCAAGGACTCACCCAGCTGAACCCTCTTACACTCTAATTTCCCGAACATCCTGGCTGACTTAATCCCTTCTTCCTACATACTCTAGCTACATGCCCATCTACACCACATTCAGTACACATACTGCTCCTTGCACATTCTGGCATAATGA
>NC_090760.1:38377903-38387903 GCF_036898095.1 Palaemon carinicauda | reverse complement strand
CGCCTAAGTTACATCTCCATCCATGCTATGACCAGGGAGGGCCAGGCAATGGCAGCTGATGACTTATCAGGTTGACTTATAAGTTCCCTCAAAATCCCTGTTTTTAGCTCAAAAGGATGATGAGGCAGCAAACACTATGAGAAACTATCGAGTTTGAGCTGGACATGAACCCCAGTCCAGATGATCCTCAGACAATGACATTTCCAATAGGCCACCATAATCATGTGTAATCGATTTATTATTATTATCGTCATTATTATTACTAGCTAAGCTACAACCGTAGTTGGAAAAACAAGAAGCTATAAACCCAGTCTCCAGCAGGGAAAAATAGCCCAATGAGGAAAGGAAATAAATAAATAAATAAGCGATATAAGAGGTAAAGAACAATTCAAATAAGATATCTTAAAAATATTAACATTATTAAAATAGATATTTCATATAAAAACTATAAAAAAGACTTATTCAGTTATTTTAACATGAAAATAATTGCTGTAAGTTTGTACTTTTGACGTTCTACTGATTCAACTACCCGGTTAGGAAGATATCGAGGAATGCTGTGCTGCCATCTCTTGTATATGTTTTCACTCCATGGACTAATGAAGTTATTTCTTTGTTTATTTGGTTGTCCTGTTTTTTTTTTTTTTTTTTTTTTCTTAACATGGAGAGTCCCCAGTATATCTTTAGATACTCGTGATTCTTCGTCAGACTGTAATCACGTGCAGTAATTTTCCTGATCCTGATTATAGAAGTTCCTGTTGTTATACATGAAGTTTGTTAATTTTGTGTGTTTGTTTGTAAATATATTTTAAGTTAATAGAATTTTTCATGTTATACCTTTATTTTAGAAATTAAATAAGGAAACTTAAAATTGAACAATCAAATATATTTTTAAAAGAACCAGAGTTCATGGAATATAAAATCTAAAAATCATAACTCGACAATTGGCGCAGTGAGTAAGATGATTTGTTCACGAACTAAATGTTCTTTTTTCTATTTTGTTAAGTAGGTACCAGGATTTGATGAGAGAAGTGTCGGACTTGGACCCCAGGTATTTGTTGGTTTCTAATGGAGTCTTGTTTATATTCCCTTTTGATTCTATGGAAGTAAGGTAAGTCCTTGAAATTGTTAAAAAAGGAGTTTGTTATGGAAATTTATGGCTGGTGGTATATCGCTGTCCTGTTGTTGGCTTAATTTTTTTTTTTCAAGTTTAGCAATGCGTTTTTTGTATAGAGCGTTAATTAGAGGTTAAGTATCTTGATTATATGCTTACAATAACTTTTGCATTCTTATTAGTATACTTGCATTAATTAGAGGTTAAGTATCTGATTCATTGCATAATTTTTTTGTGCATTCTTGAACTTATTCAAAGTTGTTTGCGCGAGTTGCTTACAGCAATACATTATGAATTAGTTATGAGATTCAGTGTTTGCTAACAATGTAACTGCGTTATTCTTATAATGAGCTTGCTTCAAGTGACTTGTTCTTAGCAGTATGTTAAATAATTTATGCGTGGGTCAAAGTTTAACTTCGCATTCATTAGGTAGTGTTTGCATTTTCCAATGTTTGATTACTCACGTAGAGTTTATTTTTATAATCGTCGTTCACTTGTTTCCAAAGGAATGTAACTTGGATTTATTTTGTACGTTTATGTATCGTGTAATGAGTTTTAATTTTCATTATGGATGTTAAACCGTTAATTGACAGTGCAATTAAACAAGACCTTACTGGTACTCAAAGTGATGAATTTTTACACAGTTAAAGCTTCAGATAGAATATGACGAGGTTCGAAAGAAAGCAGACAAAGAAAGAGTCGCAAAGCGTGAGTTAGATAAACTAGAGAGAGAGAGAGAGAGAGAGAGAGAGAGAGAGAGAGAGAGAGAGAGAGAGAGAGAGAGAGAGAGAGAGAGAGAGAGAGAGAGAGAGAAGAGAAGCAGACGGGAGAGAAAACATGAATTGGAGGTACTTAAATTGAAATCTAGTCCTGATTACACTCCAGATCATAATCCCATTGTTGATCCCTTAAGGTCTTCTTTGCCTAAAATTCCACCATTTGACGAGACCGTAGACGAAATAGACTTGTACATAGATCGCTTTGAGAGATTAGCGAAATTTTACAAATGGAAAGAAGATTATTCAATGTTATTGGGAACTCTATTGCGTGGTAGAGCTTTGAAAATTTATTGTAGCTTGTCCGGCGATATTGTTAATAATTTTGTTTCACTTAAAAAAGCTCTGCTTAAAGCTTTTAACATAAATTCTAATGTATATCGAAGGAAGTTTAGAGATTCTATAATTGATACTGACGAAAGTTTTGTACAGTTCAATTGTAAATTGGGACAATATTTTGATAAGTGGTTGGAACTAGCAAATGTAGAGAAAAATTATGAATCTGTTAGAGATTTTATAATTTTTGATCAAATGTTATCTAGTTGTTCTCATGATCTTCGTTCATTTTTGCTAGAACAGTCATTTCAGAATTCTTGTCAACTTGCTGAGACTGAAGATGAATATCTAGTTGTTCATGGTATGAAGAAATGCCGCAAGAGTAATGATAAACTTCACTCTAAACCTCATGCTAAACCTGTTGCTGATGATATTTCAAATTCTCTTAGTTTCGATTTCGGTAACTAGATTTGATTCTAAAGTTAAATGTTATCATTGTGGTGAAGTTGGTCATATTCGTCCTAATTTCTCTGTGTACAAATTAAATAAGAAATCTGATAAAGTAGTGCCTAAAATAGGTGTAGTACTTGGCCGTGAAGAAAAATTGCATAATTGTGTAACTGATACCGATGGAAAGATTTTTTATCAGTCAGTTGAGATAGTTTTTGATACTGGGTGCAATACCGTGGTTGTTAGAGATACATTAGTACCTTTAGATTACCCTCGTGGCAGTAAAGTGAAAGTTTATGACTATCTTGTAGAGCTTTGTACCTAAATACAGTGCATACAATTGTTGAGTAAATTCTTTTCTGGTAAAGTTAAAGCTATTGTTACCCCCATACGTTGCGCAGATGTCATTATTGGTCTTATAGGCTACCTGAGCTTAAACATAATGTTGATGCAGGTTCAAGTTTAATTCACGGTGATGAGTTTGCTTCTGATCGTAACGTTAACGTTGTAACGAGAGCAAAAGTTAAGAGTGAAGTAAAGGAACGCCCTATGTCTAGTAATCATGAATCTTTGGATAAGGAATATGGTCTTAATTCTGATGAATTTAGTAAGTATCAAAATGAATGTCCTTCACTTGCTAGTATCCGTAAGTTGCTTGATAACGAAGAAAGTGTAACCTTAAAATGTCGGACAGTAAAGTACATAAATATTGGAGATTTAATATATCGTAAGTGCATTGAAAGTAGTAAACCTGAAGATGTGGGTAATGTGTTGATAGGATGTTTCTATTAACCATAATAATTACCTGGAACATAGATGAAGAATTGTTAGTAATTATTTCTCAGCTGATCCCATCTTTTGTCGTCAATTTTTCTTGGTGGGATTTAATGATACGTTGGTATTCTTAAAATACACTTTAATAACTCTTGTGACTACATTGCTCTATGACAGCTGACTCCTAAGTGTGTGTGGAGCGTCATACACAATCTGACAAAACCAAAACATTGCTAAACAAAAGAGCATCGCTCTGAAAAGACTTAAATCCTACTCCAGTACAAAACTATAAAGAATTACATCCTATCTTTGAGGTAATCAACAAATGTTTGAATCCTAATACCAAAATAAATCATTACACTTATGTACAATGCATAACATGTTTTATTCATGCAATATGATGCAATGTTGCGCAATACCTGTAACACCTGAAATAATATAGTACATTATTACAATAATATATAACAGTCTCCTCCCCCTTAACTTGACATTGTAAAAATCTTTATAAATCTAATCTCTCAGGGGGCTTTCCTCTTTTAATCCTATTAGGAAGCACTTTAACCTCATCTTGTACTGGTACATGAATTGGTTCTGAATCTACATTTGATGTTGGAGCATCTTGGTTAATATTTGACTCATTTGATCTAACTACTTCTTTAGGTTTCTCATCTCTAACATTCACATGCTCTACTGTATTTCTTTTTAATGGCTGTAATTGATCAACATGACGTTTTACAACATTATCACCAACACGAACATCATAATGTAAATTTCCTATCTCTCTTATAATCTCTCCTGGTACCCACTTCTCTGGAGTGTTGTACGATCTTACCATGACATCAGATAAAGGTAAAAAATGTCTTACATTAGGAAGCTTTACTACTTGTTTATACCCTTTATCTTCTAAATCACTTTGCAAACTTGGATACAACAAATCTAACTTACACATTATCCTCCTCCCCATCAACAAATTTGAGGGTGTCACGCCTGTTGTGCTGTGCGGCGTTGTTCTATAAGATAATGAAAACTTTGATACATGCAAAAATATATTACCTAAATTTGCTTTTCTACACTTCATAATGTGTTTAAACGTTTGGACAAATCTTTCAGCCTCTCCATTAGTAGATGGATGATATGTTGCTAAAAATATATGTTTTATACCATTGACATTACAAAATTCTTTAATCTCTTGTGAGGTAAATTGTGGACCATTATCTGTAACAATTCTTTCTGGAATACTGTGTGTAGAAAATATTTGCATTAACTCTTTTATTGTGGCGTAAGACGTTGTTGTCTTCATTGGGATAATTTCTGGCCACTTACTGTAAGCATCTACTACTATCAAAAACAAGTAATTTAGAAAAGGACCTGCAAAATCTATATGCAATCTTTGCCATGGATACCCAGGTAACTCCCACGGGTGCATTCTAGCAAATTGAGGATTGTTCTGTTGCATAACACAATTCATAAAATTCTTTATATAAGATTCCACATCTTTATCTACACCTAGCCACCATACATAAGTTCTGGCAATTGACTTTGATCTTACAATACCTTGGTGATCAGCATGTATTTCAGACAAAAGCTTATTTCTCAGTGAATTAGGAATAACTACCCTTGAACCTCTCATCACTATTCCTTGTATTACACTCAGTTCATACCATATATCCTTATACGGTTTACAATTTTCCTCTTTTCCACATAAGTCCCTACCTGTCATTAAACTCTCCAAAACCTTACTAAGTACTAGGTCTCTCTTGGTACTGTGTGCTACATCTTTTGCAGTTATGGGTACATCATATACAGAAATTAACAGAACACTGTCATCATACTCCTCTGGAGCTTTGTCTACGGGTAATCTGGATAAAGCATCTGCATTACCCATGTTTGATGTTGGACGGTATTCTATATCATAGTGGTACGCTGCTAACGTAACTGCCCAACGTTGTAGTCTTGCAGCTACCAACGTAGGTAAACTTGCTTTTGGACCCAATATAGCTAATAAAGGTTTATGATCTGTAACAAATGTGAACTTTTTCCTACCATAAAGATACATATGGAATTTTTTAACTCCATAAACTAATGCTAAACCTTCCTTTTCTATTTGAGAGTAATTCCTTTCTGCCTTGTTCAATACTCTAGAAGTGAATGCAATTGTTTTTTTCTGTTCCATCTGGCATTACATGAGATAATACTGCACTTAAACCTATGTTTGATGCATCACATACTAATTTAACTGGAAAATCCATTTGATAATGTACTAAGAATGTAGGTGATGTTATTTCCTGTTTGATTCTTTCATAAGATTCCTGACACTCTTTTGTCCACTTCCATTCTACACCCTTATTCAACAGATTATACAATGGATGTGCAATTGTAGACAAATTCTGAAGGAAATTCCCATAAAATGTTATTAAACCTAGAAATGATTGTAATTCCTTAACATTTTCTGGCACTTTTGTTGATTTTACAGCTTTAATCTTCTCTTTAGTTTTGTGAATACCCTTGCCCTTTATTACAAAACCTAAGTATTCCACTGAATCAACTTCTGAAATATATTTGCTCTTATTTACTCTAATATTATGTTCCTTCAACTTCTTCAGAACTGTTCGCAATCTTTCTCTATGTTCTCTTGTGTCTTTACCAGCAATTAAAATATCTATAAAAATGAATACTCCTTACATTCCTGAAAAAATCTTATCCATAGTCTGTTGCCATATAGCTGGACTACTTTCAACTCCATAAGGTAATCTCTTTGGTCTAAACAAACCTAAGGATGTATTTACTGTACATAATTCTTGTGAAGTTTCATCCATGGGAAGCTGTTGAAATGCTTATCTTAAATCTAATTAGAAAAAACACTGCATCCTGATATAGTTGCAAACATGTCTTTCGGATTTGGTAAGGGATGTTGAGCTAATTGCAGTTGTGGATTTCACGTTACTTTGTAATCTCCACATAACCTAACATGTCCACTTTCCTTCACAATAGGAACTAATGGTGTAGCCCAATCTGAATATGTAACCTTTTCCCAGGAACCTTCATTTTCTAATCTCCTGATTTCGGTTTCAACTGCACTTTTCAATGCATACGGTACTGGTCTGGGAGCAAAAAATCTAGGAGAACTGTCAGGTTTCAAAACTAAAATTGCCTTTGCGTTCTTTACTGTACCTATTTTATCTTCAAATACGTCTTGAAACTCTGATATGATATTATCCATAGATATTTCATTTTTGTTTTCATCTTGTCTACCTGCAACCTTCAAAATACTAGGCCAATCTAACTTCAAATACTGTAGCCAATCTACACTTAGCAAAGTTTGTCCATTACCTTTTACTACTGTTAATGGCATTCTCTCTAATTTCTGTTCTTTGTACTGTACTTCTACGTTCGAAACACCTATTACCTGAATATCAAAACCATTATAACCTTTCAAAACTCTATTTGTACCTTCTAATAACAAATTAGGAATGCTTTTAGCCGTTTTCTCAGACATAATTGATACATTGGCTGCTGTGTCAACTTGCATCAAAATTGGTTTACCATTTATGATTACTTCTACCATGATATGTTTCTTTGCACCTTTGTTGACGGAATTAATGCGAAACGCAAAATCAGTTTCTGACCTAACCTGATTATCATGAACATTTTCCGCATTATTCTCTTGACCAATAGTATCAACTGTAGCATTTATCTTCTTTGCATACTGTTTGGGGAATCTACAAGCAGTTGCAAAATGACCCATCTTTCTTCAATTCTGGCATGTTTGTCCAATAGCAGGGCATTTCTTTGCTTCGTATGCAAGATGATCAGTTTTACCACACCTATAACACTTGGGTTTTTCCTGTTGTTTCTGTGTATAAGCTTGATTCTGATATTTACGAACATTAGTGTTAGGCACTTTTCTATGACTAGGCTTTGACATATTTCTTCTCTGATTCTCATTGGTTTTCCACTTAGAACCTACTGTATTAATCTTAGAATTTTCCATTCTATTGCTTGTAGAACTAACTATTATGTTACTTTGCCTATTTGATGTTTCTAAAGCTCTGCCTGTTATCAATACCTTTTCTAATGTTAACTCTACAGTTAATGATTTATTGAAGAAAAACTGTAGTAATCAATTTAATTGGTCTGATAATCAACTTAAATGTTTCAATGATCTTAAAGCTTATCTTTTAAAATCTCCTATCTTGATGTTGCCTGATGTAAACAAGAAGTTTTATTTGCGAACAGATGCGTCGTATCATGGTTTGGGTGCTGTTATATTGCAGGATCATGATGGTGTGTTTAAACCAGTTTGCTATGCAGGTAGGAAATTAAATAAATCTGAATTAAATTACTCGACTATTGAAAAAGAACTTTTTGCAATTGTTTTTGGGGGATAGAAAGATTTGAAGAATTTTTGTATGGTAGAGAATTTGTTCTTCGAACTGATCATGCACCTCTTAAGTATCTTAGTAGTATGAAAAATAAGAATGACCGCCTTATGCGTTGGGCATTAAGTTCACAACCATATTCTTTTTTTATTGAGTACATAAGAGGGTCTGTTAATGTGTGTTCAGATATGATCGGTAGATGCATATAGTTTTTTTAAGCCTGTCGTTCAAACTTAATAGGGGGGTTTGTCGAGGAATGCTGTGCTGCCATCTCTTGTATATGTTTTCACTCCATGGACTAAAGAAGTTATTTTTGTTTATTTGGTTGTCCTTGTTTTGTTTTTTGTTTTTCTTAACATCGAGAGTCCCCGGCATTTCTCTGATCACTACCTGACACCTAGCCATCCGTAACAAACTCCTTAAACCTTGGTCAGTCGTCTTCATTCTTGGTCCTAGACCTTTGACTCTTGGTCATGGGATCTTATTTCATCTTTAGATACTCATGATTCTTCGTCAGACTGTAATCACGTGCAGTAATTTTCCTGATCCTGATTATACGCGCAAGATCTTCAATAGACCTATATATTATTATAGAAGTTCCTGGTGTTATACATAAAGTTTGTCAATTCTGTATGTTTCTGTTTGTAAATATATTTTAAGTTAATAGAATTTTTCATGTTATACCTTTATATTAAAGATTAAACAAGGAAACCTAAAAATTAACAATCAAATATATTTTTAAAAGAACCAGAGTTCATGGAATATAAAATCTAAAAACCATAACTCGACAGATCATTCCACTTCTTGGTCACAGCTGAAATAAACTTTCAGAATACTGTGTATTATTGAGCCTCATATTAGAGAAGGCATGACTATTCGAATTAACTACATGCCTAGTATTACGAACAGGATGGAGTTGTCCAGGAAGATCTTAATGTAAAGGGAGGTCAGAATTATGAAAAATTCAATACAACATGTATAATGATCCAATTGAGCGTCGGTGCCAGAGATTAATATATATATATATATATATATATATATATATATATATATATATATATATATATATATATATATATATATATATATATATATATATACATATATATATATATATATATATATATATATATATATATATATATATATGTATATATATATATATATATATATATATATATATATATATATATCAGGAATAAGAAATTTATTAGAACGTAAGTTCCTGCCCAACAAATTAAGATGAGAATCAGTAGCTGAAGACCAGATAGGAGGATAATACTCGAAAAAATATAAAAAATATAAAATGAAAGAATTAATACACTTCTCCAGAATAAATTGATCAGATGTACAGTAAGGAGTTGGCCGAGAAGGTAGATAAGAAGGTCAGAAGGATAAACTCACTGCCAGATCCTTCCTCAGAGAGCCTCTATAATATTTATAACGTTCCCAGAAGTCTATAATCATTGGCTAAACCACCACTTGCACTTATTGCACAACATATACAACGTTAACAACATTTCCAAAAGCATACCGAAAATCTCAAAAGACTTTCTCAATAAGCCAGTTTTTTGTGCAATTGACGAAGACGCAGACCTAATGTGTTTCTCAAAAATAAGATTTTAAAAGAGTTATGCAAAAAAAAAAAAAAAAAAAAAAAAAAATAATAATAATAATAATAATAATAATAATAATAATAATAATAATAATAATAATAATAATATCAATCCTGAGCTCCCGATGTTCAGGAGACACTGTCCTTGACCTTCTTACAATTATATTTTGAGTTTTGTTAACATTCAATTTCATGCTCCATAATTTGCACCATGCACTAATTTTTGATAAGTCTCTAATGGTCCATTTTTTCTTTAACGACATGTCAGAGAGCTTTTGTATGAATATGCTGTACCACAATCAGATTACTTTCAACCAACTATCATTTCACAGCAAGATGATGCACCCGTTATTGCAGCCACCATGTCCGTAGCTTGCTGAATCAAACATTTTTAGACTGGTGGATTGGAAGCGACGGCCCAATTACCTGTTCATCTCTTTCACCAAATATTCCTATGGATATCTTTCTATCAGTTTATGTTAAATATATCATATACCGATCATATATACAACAAATCAGTAATCTCAAGCAAGAGACCACTAATGCATTCACCAATATTGACAAGGCTATATACTACAGAATACCATCTTTGATTTGCATTGCACTACTATTTCGTAAT
>NC_090760.1:38362903-38367903 GCF_036898095.1 Palaemon carinicauda | reverse complement strand
CAGTTGATAGGGCCTTCTTTGCATTGCAGAAGGCTACTTCTTGAAGGGGACCCCACTTCAGGTCCTTTGACTTGCCCTTGAGGGAGGTGTAGAGGGGAGCAAGAGTGGCGGCAATAGCTGTCAGAAAACGGTGATAATAGTAGATCATGCCTAAGAATTCCTGCAGAGCTTTGACGGTCGAGGGCGCGGGGAAGTCCTGAACGGCTGCTACCTTCTCAGGGAGGGGATGGACTCCTACAGTAGTGATACAGTGCCCTAAGAACGACACTTCGTTAGCGCCAAAGGTACACTTGTCGTACCGGACTACAAGGCCGTTTTGTTGCAGGCAGTCGAGCACGATGCGCAGGTGACGGAGGTGTTCCTCTTTTGAGGAGGAGAACACATGTATGTCGTCCACATAACATACACAGAAAGGGAGGTCCCCTAAGATGCCATCCATGAGACGTTGAAATGTGGCCCCAGCATTACGAAGGCCAAAACAGGAGTAATTGAAGGTGTATGTACCAAACGGTGGGGTGATGGTGGTCTTGGGGATGTCTTCTGGGTTCATAGGCACCTGATAATACCCCTTCAAGAGGTCGAGCGTAGAGAAAACCTTCTCTTTGTGCAGGTAGGAGGTCACATCGGCAATGTTTGGGAGGGGGTAGTGATCCGGTTCTGTTTACATGTTCAGGCGCCTCTAATCCCCACACGGACGGAGGGAGCTATCTTTCTTCAGAACGATGTGTAAGGGTGACGACCATGGGGGGGAGGCCTTTTGGCAAAGGCCCATTTCCTCCATTTTGGCGAACGTCTGTTTGGCGGCTGCCAATCATTCCGGTGCCAGACGTCTGAATTTTGCGAAGACTGGGGGTCCCGTCGTCTTGATATGGTGATAAATACCGTGATTGGCAGGAACCGTGGGCGTTAGGCGAAGTTCTGGACGGAAAACTTCCAGGTACGACGTGAGGAGGTAGGCATATTCATCCGTGGGTGCGCTGATGTGGAGAGCGAGGTTAGAGGGGGGGGGGGGGATGAGAGAGGAAATACGCACCGAGGATTGGCAATGTGACGTCAGCAACGAGAAACTTCCAATTAAATTTACCGTTTCCGAACGATAATGTGAGGTTATCGTAAGCGTAGGTGGGTATTGCAGATCCGTTGGCAGCTACCAAGCGGACGTCGGCAGACATAGACAGACTATGTCATGTCCTGAAGAGTTCCCTTGGCAAAAGAGAACGACAAGCACCCGTGTCTACCAAAAATCGCACGCCCATTCCTGCATCATGTAAAATGAAAAGATTAGAAACACGGGAGGCCACCGCCACGAGCGATGGCTTACTTACACGTTTTTTGGCCACTGACAATCCTTGGCACATTTCTTCGCGGTTGCCCCGAATCTGAAGTTGTAGTAGCAAAACTGCGGCGGATGGTAGGTAGTAAGTGGCTGTAGAAGTCGTTGGTTGGGGCACGAGCGATTGGTGGGTGGTGGGTGGCTTTGTCGCCGCTTCGGCAGGTCACGGGGTAGGCGTGTAAGTCCTACGGCATTCATGTCAGCTTCGGTTGACGTTGAATAGGCATCCTCTTCGTCAGGGGTGGAGGTGTTGATGGAGGTCTTTTAGTGGCTGTCCATAAGGGCGTCGGCTTTGGTCATCAAGTACTTTATGGGTAAACTATCGACATCGGGTATGGCAGCGCGTATAGGTCCGGGTAAACGACGTATCTAAGGGGCACGAAGTAGGTTCACCTCACGAGGAGAGCCATCTGCGGCAGGTTGCAGGCGAGCGATACTGGTCATTTCCCTGAGGGCATGCGAAGCCCTTTGGTCCCCCAACGGTTGTTGCGAGAGCTGAAAAAGCTTTGTTATACGGGTGGCTGGCGACGGCGAGTACTGTTGCAGAAGGTATGTTTTGAGGGCATCATACACTATTTGGGTGTCTCCTTGTTCACAAAACCAGTCGGATATATCCGGGAAGATGTCCTCGGGTATCACCGTGAGAACATAATCTGCTTTGGTGGTTGAACGAGTCAGCCCTTGATGCAAAACTGGACTTCTGCGCGCTGAAACCAAGCAAGCGACTCTCCGCTGGCGAACGATGAAAGTTTCATCGGGGCAGCCGAGCGCTAACTTCCGTAGAGTCCACCATAGTACCAACGATGGAGGGGGGAGGGTGGGGGAGGGGTGGACGGCGGTGGGAGTGAGTCGACTTCCGGTGTCACCAATGTGACGGGCCGAGAGTAGGTTGTGACTCAAAGACAGTATGAAAGAAACTGAGTAAATTTATTATGGAACACTCTCTTTCATATACAAAAGCTCAAAGCAACAAGAAATTTCATGTTCAAAAACAGACACTGCTACAGAGGAGAAAAGCAGACATGTTTATTCTGGTTCATTTTAGTGCAAGGGAATAGCGAAGATACAAGCATAATATATACACAAAATGAACTATGTACGATCGTGTGACACACGGTTGGTACAAAGAATCTGTCAAGGTGTCAAATATAATTCTGGAGGAAAATCTTGATATTCATAGTAAATGTTAATTATATTCAATGAATTCATGTCATTAATAGAACATTTGTTTATAAAGTGTCAAAGCTATGTCGGTTATCATATATAATTTTCAAAAAGAAGACAAATTTTTACAAACGACTAATGTGCCGTTTCTTACTAACCTTCAAATAACTATAAACATGACTCATTCACTTTGCATTCCATACCATTGTGTTCCATATGAATGTTGATCAAGTCCTTTTATAGTATCTTTTACTTTTCATTACTTCGTCCTCTGTCCTATTTCCTGTCTCAAATATCACCCGAAGAGAGCTACTGAGGAATTTAATAAATGTTAGGCTGCATTCTTCAGTCGCTGTTTAAAGAAAAGTCAACTGTTTTTGCTTATGTCTTTAAAAGTTAGTAGAGCAATAAGACACACAGTCTCCCTCATTTTTGTTTTCCTGAAGTTAAACTGACTAGTTTATCTTTATGGTCACCCAAACTTGAATGGTATTTTCTTTTCAAGAACGGCAATTTCTTAGTTCCTAAATTAGTTGTAAGTTTTGGAAGTTAGTAAGATGAGGTTATTTCGCAATTGGAGATTTGGAAAATATGGTTGTGGCAGCTATGACCGTGCTGAATACCCTGCTCCCATTATATTCAATAACTTCCAAATTATCTAAAATATTTTATAGTTTCTTAACAAAACATCTAAACAGTTAGGCTAAAGGCAATCCTCCGATCTTTAATTTGCAATTTGGTTTTCGCAAAGGCGTTGTAACATAGAACTCCATTCTTACAATTTCCAATACTGTATAGAAATCTATTGTTTATGTTTATGAAGTTTGCATGATTGATCTTGACTTTAGTAGTAATTTTTGAATTTTCCAGTAATAAATTGCAGATTGGTTGTTGACGGAAACTATATTTACTTTACAAATCTAATATTATGGTGTTCCTCATGGTAGTGTTCTCGGCCCATTATCTTTTATATGAAACCTATGCAAATGATACACCTCTCCTTGCAAAAATTCTATCTTCCGAATGTCGATGCTAAATCCATTATACAATATAAATTATGGATGATGAAATTAAACCTAAATATAACTCAAAATATGATTATAAGTTGGTTAAGGAAGGTAGCAACTTAGTATCCACATATTTACATTGCTAATGTCTCTAACTATATACAACGGATGTAAAAATCTGTCATATTCTTGTATACAAATTACTTCTTCAGTTGCAAAAAAATATGAATATTGATTAAGTCTTCTAATGATCATTCTTCGATTAATCTATTCTGAGAATATATTTTAATTCTTTCATTCTACCATTTTTTGAATATTTTTATTCTCTCAGGTATCTGGCTGCTGATTTTCATTTTAATTTTTGGGTGAGAAAAAGTAGCAGTTTATTGAAATTCTTGTCCTCAATCCGGATATTAATCTCTGGCACCTTATCAGTTAAGTTTTACATAAGATTTTAGTAATTTTGACCATCCATTGCATTCAGATCTCCTCAGACTGCAATCCAGTACATAGTAATCGATAGGTAGTTCATTCTAATTGGTTTCCGTTTTATATCATAATACTCAATACTGAACTGTATTTTAGAGATTTCATGTCAGCTGTGACTAGATTGTGGAATGATATTCCTAATCTGATGGGTGGATCAGTGCAACTTCAGGAGTTCCAACCTGTTCCAGAAGCTTTTCTGTTGAACAGGTTTAACGTTGTTGCTGATCTTAATGATTCATATATATATATATATATATATATATATATATATATATATATATATATATATATATATATATATATATATATATATATATATATATATATATATATATATATATATTATAATTTCTTATGCATGGATTATTTGTTACTTCTCTCTTTCTTTTACTATCATTATTGGAGCCCATGGGCTTATAGTAGTCTGCTTTACTAACTAGGGTTATCATTTGGCTGGTAATAATAATGGTATTAGTAATAATTATAAAACTAATTATTGAAATGCAAAATTTTCTAATAACTTCAGATTCAACGTTTCTTATGGAATGACCATGAACATATAAGCAATCCAAAAACCTATGAGCAAGATAGAAGATTAAAACTAAATTTATATAACAAATATTATGAATGGAAAACTTATGATTTTCTTTTGTAATAATATAGGTGCTAGAAATGTATTATCCTTTATATATATGTATATATATATATATATATATATATATATATATA
Organism: Palaemon carinicauda; assembly: GCF_036898095.1. Taxonomy (NCBI): domain Eukaryota; kingdom Metazoa; phylum Arthropoda; class Malacostraca; order Decapoda; family Palaemonidae; genus Palaemon; species Palaemon carinicauda. Next base: position 38,363,181 of record NC_090760.1, on the reverse strand, counting down.
TATATATATATATATATATATATATATATATATATGATAAATTTTTGCACATTTAAACGTGTTTTTTTTCATATTTCAAATAAGCCATATATATTAATACATCAAAGTCTGGATTCTCTTCACGACATCGGGATCAGAACCCAAGGCGGAATCACTCAAAGACTATATCAGACCGGCCGGGATTTGAACCCTGGTCCAGGATATCTGTATGCCAGTGACCATACCACTCAGCCACGAAGAAATATATATATATATATATATATATATATATATATATA
>NC_090760.1:38327903-38355403 GCF_036898095.1 Palaemon carinicauda | reverse complement strand
AACTGGGCTTTTCTGGAAGAAAATGCCTCGTCGGACGTTCATCACGGCGGAGGAGAAGAGGCTACCCGGACATAAGCCTATGAAGGACAGGCTTACCCTTGCTTTTTGTGCAAACGCCAGTGGGGACTGCAAGATAAAGCCCCTGCTGGTGTACCATTCAGAAAATCCCCGAGCCTTCAAAGCCCACAAAGTCATTAAGGAGAACCTTCCCGTGATGTGGAAGGCGAATGCAAAAGCCTGGGTAACGAGGCAACTGTTCATTGATTGGGTGAATGTCTGCTTCGGTCCGACTGTCCGAAAATATTTGGAAGAAAAGCGCCTCCCTATGAAATGTCTGCTGGTGTTGGACAATGCTCCAGCTCACCCTCCTGGCCACAAGGAATATCTTCTGGCCGAGTATTCCTTCATAAAGGTCCTGTATCTACCGCCTAACACCACCCCTCTCCTCCAGCCCATGGACCAGCAAGTTATTTCTAATTTTAAATAATTGTACACGAAGCATCTCTTCAAGAGATGTTTCCAAGTCACAGAGAGTACAAACCTCACTCTGCGTGAATTTTGGAAAGATCACTTCAACATCGTGATATGCCTCAAACTCATCGATCTCGCTTGGCAGGAAGTTTCGAGGCCTACCCTAAACTCATCTTGGAGGAAGCTGTGGCCTGATGCTGTCTCTGCACGAGACTTCGAGGGGTTTGGGAAGCCTGGAGGAGAAGCCGAGATCGTTGACGATCCTGAACCAATTCAGCAGTCTGAGGTGGCTGACATCGTACATCTTGGTACGTCCATGGGGCTGGAAGTTAGCGCGGAAGATATCGATGAACTTATCGAGGAGCACCACGAGGAGTTGACGACGGACGACTTGAAGGAGTTGGAGACGATGCAAGTGAGTGATGTTCAAGAGCAGTTCTCTAGCGGTGATGAGGAGGATGTTGCACCTTTGAAAACGGCAGACATCAAGGAAATTCTTGCATGTTTCCATAAAATGGCAGACTATGTCGAAAAGGAACATCCAGAAAAAGTTTATACCAACCGTGCGCTTGAACACTGCAATGACGTTTGCCTAACGCATTTTAGAAATGTGTTGAAAAGTAGGCAGAAACAAGCTTCAATGGATAGTTTTTTATTAAAGAGGCCAGCGGTATTAGTAGGCCAATACGAAGGTGAAAGTAAAGAAAAGAAACAGAAAAAAGAAAGTGATGAAGAAGTAGAAGGTGAAAGTAAAGAAAAGAAACAGAAAAAAGAAAGAGATGAAGAAGTAGAAGAGATTTAGAAAATAAGAAAAACGTAAAGTTATAAAAAAGCAAAAAAAAAAAAATTCAATTTTAAGTTTTATGTTACCGTTAAGTGTTAAAGTAATTTTTTCTTTCATTTTATAGTTTTCCATACGTAATGTTAAGTGTTAATTATTTCTACCATTTTTTTATTTCGTAAAGTTTAAGTGTTAATGTGTTAAGTGTGTAAATTACTGTACGTAGTCTGTCACTTGTTACGTTTTCTGCCTTATGCCATCCTCCTCTGCCGCGACTTCGCTATCGGACATCGTCTCAATCAAAAGGTAAGTTTCAACTTTTTTGTTACACTAATTAACTGTAACCTTTTTTTCAGAGTGTACAGGTATCAATCATTAATTTAGGTGTACGTACAGGTAACAATACACCTTCACTGATCTAAATGCTTTACGTACATACAGTACCGTAACTTTTATACAGTAGTAAAGAAAACGGACCGTTTTCTTTTGGCTTGGGGGGGATAACTTTGCTATAACTACATTATTTAATAATCTCATAGTGGTTTCTGGAATGGATTAGGCTGTTTTTAACGGTTGTGTTAATTATTGAATGATAGAAATGGCTGCATTGCATGTTTATTACTACAGTTTAGCGTGTTTATGAAAGAAAAGGTGACTTTTTATAAGGCTTGGAACGGATTAGGCTATTTACATGTGAAACGCGACTCAGGATACGAAAATATCAGGATATGAAACCGCATCCTGAACGGATTAATTTCGTATCCTGAGGCATCACTGTATATATGTATGTATATATATATATATATATATATATATATATATATATATACATATAGATAGATAGATAGATAGATATACATACATATATATATATATATATATATATATATATATATATATATATATATATATATATATATATATATATATATATATATATATACATATATATATATATATATATATATATATATATATATATATATATATATATATATATATACATATATGTATATATATATATATATATATATATATATATATATATATATATATATATATATATATATATATATATATATATATATATATACATACTGTATATATACATATGCATGTATATACATACACGCACACACACATATAAATATATATATATATATATATATATATATATATATATACATATATATATATATATATATATATATATATATATATATATATATATATATATGCATATATATGTATATATATATATATATATATATATATACATATATATATATATATATATATATATATATATATATATATATATATATATATATATACACATATATATATGTATATATATATATATATATATATATATATATATATATATATATATATATATATATATATATATATTTATACTGTATATATATAGACGAACAAGCAGGATATAGGAAAGGTAGTAGTTGTACTGACAAAGATTTATTCTTAAGACATGTGGTACAGCAATGTATAGAACATAGAAATCTACTTTTGATGTCATTTGTAGGCAATGAAAAACCCTTTGATAGTGTGCATCGGCCAATGTTGAGGAAAGTCCTGCATTATTCTGGAGTTCCTCTTACATATGTGAATATGATCAAGTCTATTCATGACCATAGGAAGTGCAAAGTTTTTATTAGTGGATTCGTATCAAATGAGTTTCTTGTGAATAGTGTATTACTCCACGGGAATGTGCTGTCATCTATGTTGTTTATCCTCCTCATGGATTTTATAATGCAAACTGTTGGAGATGGTGGCAAAGTATTCGAATGAATAGTAATAGGAAATTAGTGGACCTATTTTATGCTAATGACGTTGTCCTTATTAGCAGAAGACAACACAACTTGGAAAACTTGATTACCATAATGCGTGAATTATCCCATGTTGTTGGGCTCAAGATAAATGGAAGACAGACAGATGATAAGAACGGAATATGGAATGGAAGATGAAATATTATTGGAAGGAGAAAGGAATAATGAGGTGGAATCATTTAATTTTTGTGGTCTATACTTTCTAATTTAGATAATCAAAATTGGAGTGTAATGAAAGATCGAAACAAGCTCATCAGACAATGGCTAGGTTAAGTAGACTTTGGAAAACAAATCGTCTGAAATGACGTAAAAATCAGGCTACATATCAGTTCAGTGAGATCGGTGTTGCTCTATGAATATTAGTTATGGTATGACAATGAAACAGTATTCAACAGATTTTATATATTCGAGAACAAAGCCCTCTGAAAACTACTGGGGGTTAAATGGCAGGACAGGATTAGAAATAAAACTATAAGAGAGATTACCCGAGTACCATATATGGATGAGATCATGGTGAGGGGTAGATAAATATAGTTTTTGTATGCTCTTCTTACTCTCCAAGAGAGATTAGTTAATCAAACTTTCTAATGACTCCACAAGTCCCTAGAAAAATTGGAAGACCCAGGCCTATATAGCTGAGAAATATGGAGCGTGAACTAGGAGATGATGTGTGGGGAACTATTGATTTAAAAGTTCAGAATAGAGATGACTGTCGAGATCTAACTTTGGGCATTTGCATCAATAGGCATAGTAGGAGAGAATGATGATGATGATATATATATATATATATATATATATATATATATATATATATATATATATATATATATATATATGTGTGTGTGTGTGTGTGTGTGTGTGTGTAATTAAAATGTGAAATTGTATGAGGAAAGTCAAGTGTTTGATAAAAACCATATCTAGTTTTGCTTCCTTTCGCAAGTTCAATTATGAATAAAACACTCCCAATTGGAATGGGTCCTTTCAATTACACTTGCTGGGGAGAATGGTTGTTAGATTGACGCTTCCAAATTAATAGAAAGTGAATAAAGCAACAACGATATCCATCTCTGTTCTGCAAAATAATCATTAATGGAGGTTTTTGCCCCCATCCCCCCCCACAAAAAATAAGGGAAACGCTGAATACTATTCATTTACTCCCCCTCCCCCCCCCCTTTTTTTTTATCTTGAAAGACTTTTAACTTGTGGCTAGGTATAAAATTCAATGGATTAAGAAACACAAAAAACGGTTGGATAACGTGAAGGTGAGTTTAGGAATTTATGACTAGGGGAAAGAGTTAATAGATAAAAGAAAGGAAACTGATAAAATATACTGGATGTAGTGGGTAAGTGTATGAGGAAAAGCTATAATGAGTTATAGAAAGGTCTAAACATTTGTAAAATACCATAAAGACATGAAATATTTCTATTTATAGTAGGATTTATCAAGTGTTGGAAGTTGAAAATTGTGTTCGCTAATTGCTCCATTGATATATATCTAGCAAAAAATTTGAAGGTTTCACCCAGAAAAATATATCTTACAATTCTCACATGAAAAATAATGTCTTTATTGCTTTGACTTTTGAAGAGATGGAATTGTTTAGAACCAGTTTTACTATTTCATAAAATTATTTTTTTTTATTATTTTTTTTAGTCTCTCCCCTTAGGATAAATATATTATAGAAATCAGAATCGTAATATTTCTTCTTTCTTCTTTTTTTTTTATGGATTTTTCTTACGCAACTCCAGTTAGGGAAACATTAAGTCAAACTGTTGAAATGTAGTATGTGGAATTCTATCAAAAGCAAACATTTACACATTTTCAAAATAAGAGGAGTGTGCCTTCTACTTATTTTTTTTTCTATTAACCATTTAAAATGAAAGTAGCCTAAATGGGATACCTTTTTCTCTCTTTTTACAAATCTGATGAAGGCACATCATGCATATGGTTTCAGGCAATAAGAGCACACTTAAAGTTTTTACTTAGCTTACTAGAGCATGCTTTTTTTTGCACATACCTGGAAAACAAAAGCAAAGTGAATCAGCAGCTGTCTGTTAAACCTTTCTATCACCCACATCTGCCGACAACTGCCCCGCGTTTCTGCCAACTTACACCACCTTCAATTATGGTGTATTAAAAACTTAACATGATGTAGCAAAGTTTTTGTTTCATGGTGTACTGATTAAAATTAGTATGTTGTTGAAGGAAATAGGCAAAATTCTATCCCAGACGAGATTAATGCCGTGTTTATTGGTGATCAAGCAAATCCTAAAAAAGCCAAGCTGCCAGAATGATTGGGGAACATGTTATCGTCTTCATTGTGGACCACCTATTGAACATTCACATTCAATTATTGATGGTTATATTTGAAATGCCAGTACATTCTTGTTAAGTTAGTATATCGTAATGATACATAGTGATGTCTATTGACGTTTTCATTATGAAAGTAGAGTTTATAGGTCAGTAATAGTTAAAATATTCAACTTGTGCATAGGACTTCATTGTAACTAATAAGTTACACACTTGCATTGAAATATTACTGATTATAGTGAAAACATGAATGTATTGTTATGATGTTAACAAAGCCTAGTGCTTTTAGCACTAGTTCGAGAACTGATAATGTTACTCCTCTATGTAAATGTGTTTGTGGTAGCTCAAGTCCCACTGATTACCGCCCAATTTCCATAACTCCCATATTATCTAAAGTTTTAGAACGTCGTCTGGCAAAACGTCTTAATAGATTTACTGAAGATAATAATCTACTCCCTAGGTTACAATTTGGTTTTCGTAAAGGCCTTGGAGCATGGGATGCCCTTGATTGTGGTCGGGAAGATCGTATGATTATCCTTGATTTAAGTGCTGCCTTTGACCGTGTGGCAGGCCGAGAGAAAGGTTGCGACTCACAAAGGCAGGAAGCAATCAACTGAGTATCTTTATTATAGAACACTCTCCTTTATATACAAAACCTCAAGGCAACAGGCATTTTCATGTTCACAAGACAGACAATGTTACAGAGGAAAACCGGAGACATGATTATTCAGGTTCTTTTTAGTGCGAGGGAAGAGCGCAGATACAAGCATAATATATACAAAATAATTTATGTACCATCGTGTGACACACGGTTGGTACATGGCTCCCCCCCTAAAAATGACATACTGTACATATTAAATAAGGCGCCCTGATCTAGAGAGGCGAACTGTAGGCGGTTCATCTGGCAGAAGATAAGCAGGTTTTAGACGATCAATGGAGACCCAGTCTTCTTTGCCACGAATGTTTAGTAGGAATGCTTTCAGACTGCGTCGGATCACAAGGATAGGGCCCGCGTAAGGGGGCGTTAGCGGTGGCTTGCTATGTCGTTGCGCAGGAAGACGTGCGTTACAGAGTGCAAGTCCGTTGGTATGTGATGCTTCGCTGGGGGCTTGTAAGTCTAGCGGCACGGAGTAAATTTTCCATGACGTGACGTATGAGCTGGAGATCGTCGTCGGAGGTTGTAGAAGGAAAATATTCGGTAGGGACGACCAACGGGTCGCCATATACCATTTCAGCTGCCGAGACATCGAGGGCGTCTTTAGGAGTGGTCCTTAGTCCCAGGAGGACCCAGGGAAGCTGAGTAAACCAGTTGCAATCCTTGCAGCGTGACATCAAAGCTGCTTTGAGGGTGCGATGAAAACGTTCAACCATTCCATTGGCAGCGGGGTTGTAGGCCGTTGTCTGATGTAGGGTGATGCCCAGGAGATTCGCTAATGATGTCCACAATTGAGAGGTGAAAGTGGTTCCCCTGTCAGAAGTAATATGCTCAGGGATACCAAATCTTGAAATCCACCAAGAGAGTAAGGCAGATGTACATGAGGCGGATGTTGCAGTTTCCATGGGAATGGCTTCAGGCCAACGAGGGGAGCGGTCGATGACGGCAAACAGATAACGATGTCCTTGTGATGTGGGTAGGGGGCCTACAACGTAGACGTGAATGTGTGCGAAACGACGCCGAGGTTGAGGAAAGGTGCCCACTCCTGAATCCGTGTGTCGATGTACTTTGGAAGTTTGGCAAGAAGTACAGGCGCGGACCCAATTCTTAGCATCCTTAGAAATGACGTGCCAAATAAACTTTGCCTTCAGCAGTTGTGCAGTAGAACGGCACGAGGGATGTGAAAGGCCGTGAATGAAATCAAACACCTGCCGTCGCATGGGAGCAGGAATCCAAGGTCGCGGTCTACCAGTACTGACGTCACAGAGGAGGGTGGTGTTGGAGTCTTCAAGGGGAAAGTCTTCCCAACGGAGGGACGTGCAGGATGTCGTACATGCTTGATACTCTGGATCCTGTCGTTGGGCTTCAGCCAGGGCGTTGTAATCCAATCCCAGTTGAACGGCAGCCAACGTGTTTCTTGACAGGGCATCGGCAACGGGATTCATTTTCCCAGGGACGTATTGAAGGGTGCAATTGTATTCAGCCAGGGCGTAGAGATGTCAGCGTTGACGGGCGTACTAGGCGTCAGACTGTCGAGTGAAGGCGTGCACCAGAGGAATGTGGTCTGTGCGAATGACGAAGGGCGTAGCTTCTAAGAAATGGCGAAAGTGACGGACAGCCAAGTGCACCGCCAGCATTTCTCGATCGAAGGTAGAATAACCCGATTCTGCCTTTGACAGTTTTCTGCTGAAGAAGGCCAATGGGCGGGGCGAGCCGTTGACCACCTGCTCGAGTACTGCACCAATAGCGACGTCGCTGGCATCGGTGGAGAGAAGGAGAGGGGCGTGTGGGATACGGAGAGCGAGGGTAGAGGGGGCGGGTTGAAGAGGTGTCGTCAAGTACGAGTCTGCGTTGACGAATCGTAGGTAGGCGACATCGACCAGAAGGTGGAAATGAGAGGAAATCCGCACCGAGGATTGGCAATGTGAGGTCAGCAACGAGAAACTTCCAATTGAATTTACCGTTTCCGAACGATAATGTGAGGTTCTCGTAACCGTAGGTGGGTATCGCAGATCCGTTGCCAGCTACCAAGCGGACGTCGGCAGATGTAGACAGACTACGTCGTGCCTTGAAGAGTTTCCTTGGCAAAAGAGAACGACAAGCACCCGTGTCTATCAAAAATCGCACGCCCGTTCCTGCATCCTGTAAAAAGAAAAGATTAGAAACATGGGAGGCCACCGCCACGAGCGATGGCCAACTTACACGTTTTTTGGAAACTGACAATCCTTGGCACATTTCTTCGCGTTTGTCCCGAATCTGAAGTGGTAGTAGCAAAACTGCGGCGGATGGGAGGTAGTAAGTGGCTGTAGAAGTCGTTCGTTGGGGCGCGAGCGATTGGTGGGTGGTGGGTGGTGGGCGGCTTTGTCGCTGCTTCGGCACGTCACTGGGTAGGCGTGTATGTCTTACGGCATTCATGTCAGCTTCGGTTGACGTTGAATAGGCATCCTCTTCGTCAGGGGTGGAGGCGTTGATGGAGATCTTGAAGTGGGTGTCCATAAGGGCGTCGGCTTTGGTCATCAAGTCTTTTATGTGTAAACTATCGACATCAGGTATGGCAGCGCGTATAGGTCCGGGTAAACGGCGTATCCAAAGGGCATGAAGTAGGTTCACCTCACGAGGAGAGCCGTCTGCGGCAGGTTGAAGGCGAGCGATACTGGTCATTTCCCTGAGGGCAAGCGAAGCCCTTTGGTCCCCCAATGGTTGTTGCGAGAGCTGAAAAAGCTTTGCCATACAGGCAGCTGGCGATGGCGAGTACTGTTGCAGAAGGTATGTTTTGAGGGCGTCATACGCTATTGGGGTGTCTCCTTGTTCACAAAGCCAGTCGGATATTTCTGGGAAGATGTCCTCGGGTATCGCCGCGAGAACATAATCTGCTTTGGTGGTTGAGGGATTCACGCCCTTGATGCGAAACTGGACTTCTGCACGCTGAAACCAAGGAAACGCCTTTCCGCTGGCAAACGATGAGAGTTTGAATGGGGCGGCCGCAGCACCAACTGCCGTAGAGTCCGCCATAGTAACAACGATGGAGAGGCGAGGGGGTGGGGGTGGAAGGCGGTGGGAGCGAGTCGACTTCCGGGGTCACCAATGTGACGGGCCGAGAGAAAGGTTGCGACTCAAAGGCAGGAAGCAATCAACTGAGTAACTTTATTATAGTACACTCTCCTTTATATACAAAACCTCAAGGCAACCGGCATTTTCATGTTCACAAGACAGACAATGTTACAGAGGAAAATTGGAGACATGATTATTCAGGTTCTTTTTAGTGCGAGGGAAGAGCGCAGATACAAGCATAATATATACAAAATAATTTATGTACGATCGTGTGACACACGGTTGGTACAACCGTGTTAATCATGAGGCCCTTGTTTTCAAACTCAAACAGTTGGGAGGGGATGGGCCGTTTCTTAGCATTATTATTGATTTTTTAAGTAATAGATCTCAAAGAGATGTTGTTAATGGGCACCATATTGAGTATAGAAATATGATATCCGGTGTTCAACAGGGTTGTGTTCTTGGCCCATTACTTTTCATACTATATACACATGACATGTGGTTTGGCCTATAAAACAAGCTTGTTGTATATGTAGATGATGCTACTTTCTTTGCATCAATTCCATCCCCTAAATGTAGTTCTGGGGTTGATGAATCCCTTAATAGTGATTTAGCTAAGATTAGTGCATGGTGCAAATTATGGGGTATGAAGTTGAATCCTAACAAAACTTAAAGTATTATTGTAAGTAGGTCAAGGACGGTGGCTCCTTAACATCTGGATCTCAGTATTGATACTGTTTCTTTAAATTCGTATGACTCTTTTAAAATTTTAGGTGTAATTCTCGACAGCAAATTTACTTTTGAGAAACACATTAGGTCTGTGTCTTCTTCAATTGCACAAAAAATTGGCTTATTGGGAAAGTCTTACATGATTTTCGGTGAACAATCTATTCTGAAGAAGTGTTTTGATTCTATCATTCTACCTTATTTTGAGTATTGTTCTCCTGTCTGGTCTTTAGCTGCTGATTCTCATCTTAATTTGTTGGACAGAAACTTATGGTCTATTAAATTTCTTATTCTTGATCTAGATATTAATCTTTGGCACCGTCGTTCAATTAGTTCATTATGCATGTTGCATAAGATTTTTCATAATCTTACCATCTTTTACATTCAGATCTCCCTGGACGATTCTATCCTTTTCGTAATACTAGGCAGGCTGTTAATTCTAATAGCCAGGCCTTCTCCATCATGAGGCTCAATACTACACAGTATTCTAGAAGTTTTATTCCAGATGTTACCAAGTTGTGGAATGATCTTCCTAATTGGGAAGTTGAATCAGTAGAACTTCAAAAGTTCAAAGTTGGAGCAAAAGTTTTTATGTTGACCAGGCTGATATAAGTCTTTTTATAGTTTATATATGACATATCTGTTTTTGACGTTGTTAACAGTTTATAAAGGACATATCTGTTTAGACGCTGTTACTGTTTTTAGAATGATATATTGTTGATTTATTCTTATAATTTATTTATTTCATTATTTCCTTTCCTCATTGGGCTATTTTCCCCTGTTGGAGCCCATGGGCTTATAGCATCTTGTTTTTCTAACTAAGGTTGTAGCTTGGCTAATAATAATAATAATAATAATAATAATAATAATAATAATAATATTGTGTCTTTTATGTTATGAAAGTGAATTTTTTACTAAAAAAATAAAAAAAAAATTACTGTCATTGTGAACCACAGTGCAAATTTGCATTGAATTCGTGATGGTTATAGAAGAAATATTAGTAATTTGTTGTCTTGTAAAGTGCTTTCTAGTAGTCGTTTCAGAGTGAAAGCATAGTTGATTTTATAACACAGATATAAACAAATATGTACTCGTATAGATATAAGGCTACATTGCAATTATAAGAAACCATGAATAATACAACATATAATTTTGATGACAACAAATAGTTTTTTTTTTTTTTTTTTTTTTTTTTTGTTAATTCGTCTTTCAACAACTAGCTTTTACAGCTCTTGGAATCCCAAATCTAAGTGTGCTGTCTCCATCAAGGGTATGAGAGTGAGATCAAGGTTGGTCCATCGACGATGAAACCTTTGACCATGATTTACTTTTGGACATCAACAAATATCTGATGAATTGAAAAATCTAATTTCTATCTATAATGATAATATTCAGGAATCATATTGGACTGCATAGTGCCCAACTAGTTTAACTTTACTTACTATATAAATGTGTTTATTGATAGTGGCTATCTAATCTTTCTCTGGATTTAGGTTACTGACATTGTTTCTCTTAACAGGCTCTGCGACTTGTCAGAGGCCTCAGCAGCTCACAGAGCTATAAACCTAGTACCATAAAGAAAAGAACAACCCTGCGCCCGATATAAAGAAGGCCAAAAGCACCAATGATACCCACTATCTACATGTTCCCCTATCAATACTTACACACCATGCTTACACTGTTTGTTGTAGACATTGTGTACCAGATGAACCTTTATGCCATGTTGAAGGATGTAGGCATGATATTCTCCCTTGATGTCCCTGAAATGATTTTCATGTAAGCACAATGATTCAATTGAGTGCCATACATATGCCTAGTATAGAGGACTACTGGTCTCAATGGACAAGGTGGCAGATGCAATGTTATCCAGTGAGTTCTGGCTGATAATGTCCCTTATATATTTCAACAAAAAGAGAATACCCAGACCACCTCTGACCAATTCTACAATATTGAGCCACTCTTCAATGCCGTCACCAGAGTTCCTGAAGGTGGCCAAGAGACGAAGCAGTTGGTGGCTAGGGTCACGGTGGCCTATAAAGGGTAATGGCTGGATCCTTACAGCAGTACATAAAAAAACATGCCTAAAATGTTGGGCACAATATTTTCTGTATGACCATCATTGATGGATTCATTCATGAAATTTTCCTCTACTAAGGAGAAACCACTTTCTCTAGTCACCCCACAGGTCTCTCAGAGGAGGAGTCTGCCCTGCAGGTCATCAACCTAATAGTAATTCCCTTTGTCAAAAACCTAAAATAACCACAGCAGTCTGTAATCCATGCTAACAAATGGTTTACTAACATTGGCTTTGTAAAGTACATTAGGGACTATTTTGGTTGCAGCTATGTGGACTCTGCAAGAACCATCAGAGATAAGTATCCACTGGTCCTATGGGGAAAAATAAGACCCACTGTTCTGTAGGAGATATTACAATGTAGAAGGATGATAGAAGTATTACCACCTTTTTGTTGGATACTGGGATGGACCTATTGAAGGCAGTTTTACATTACAATATGCAGGAAAAGAAGAAGGTAAATGTGTGGTACCCTAATATCATCAAGAATTACATTGGGAAAATGGGTGACAACCACAGGTCTGATATGCTGGCCTCCCTCTACATCAAGCTCTTTTTGTACATCCTAACCTAAGCATTTGCAATGCCTGGTTATTGTACAAGAGAGACTGCAAGGCTTTGAAGGAAAAATCTATTGGTTTCAAAACCTTACAGCTGTAGGTCACGTGTGTGGTAAGAAGTCAGCAGTCCATGGCTCCACGAGCAGCTCATATCTCTTCACATCCGAGGCACAGACCAGTGCCAAAGAGTGGAAAGAAAGCCAACTGGCTCCATGAAAGCCAGCCAAATCATACCAATGAGTGTCATATACCACCTTTGTCCCCAACAGACGGACATGCAAGCTGTGTTACAGGGAGAATGATATTCATCGTTAGCGATGGATTAGCACCTTCTGCCAAGTTTCCTTCTGTTTCTCGGACGTAAGGAAGTGCTACATGCCTATATCCCCATGCATTTTCTTCCAGATAGCAGAGCTAATCTCACACTAGTCCCCCCACCATTATAAACCTAGTAAAGGAGTAGTGCCAGCAGTGTTAAGTATCTGAACGTACCTCTTTTTCATTTTTTATCATTTATATTATATTGGTTTTTCCACTATGATTATATGTTTTGATATCATCTGTATTTATGGTGTTTCAGTTAAACAATTTCCCTGTATTTTCAACATTACTTGTATAGATGGATCTCCTCTTTGCCTTTGTTGTGCTTTAGTAAGATAATTATTATTATGTTTTGACTCTACTTCTCTATTTCGATTTGTGTTTTTAGAGCTTTACTAAGATAATTTTTAAAGATATTTGTATATCATGAAGTTTTTGGTGTACTGTTTATGTGATTTTAAGGCACCTTAGTTTTCTGACTGGTAAATATAAGATACAGTTATAATGTGATTGTATATATAATTTTTTTAGCTTTTACGATTTTTTATTTTTAATAGAAAAATTTAATTCTGTTTAATAAATATTTCCGAAATTGGTTGAAAAGTTATATGAATAAAGCTTTTGTAACCAAATTTAGACGAAGAAGTGGTGAGTGGAGGTCAACAGTTTGTTTAGCACTTGTGTTTAATGGTAAATGTTTTGCAAATTTCTTTATTACTAGTGGGTATTGATACCAAAACTTGCCTGCTGTGTTTGCCTGTATGATAAGTGAGTAGATTGCACGGGCTATATTTTTGGTGTAACTTTGTAACGTTGGAGTACGCTTAAAAAAAAGGAAAGCTTAAGTATAAATGTCCTAGAACAGTCTTAAACATCGCTTAAGAAGAGGGATTTTTCTTATCTTCATTTCTTCAATAAGTACCCACTAAAGGGTTTAGCTATTAGACCAAACTATAATTAAATGAAAGATAAAACTTCACTGTACCCGAAACATCAGTGGTCTGTAACATAACCGAACATGCCCTTCAAAATGAATGCTGACCATCGCCAACAATAACAATAAATTCCAGAAACAGAATGGCTCGTAATCCTTCATCCAACTCCAAGAACTGGAACCGTAAATCCCATGATGGTGTAAATTGAAGCTGAGATTGAACGAGCATATCCTATCATTACTCAAAACTGAACATCCATGAGCAGTATTTTATCTATTTTATCACTCTGCAAGCCGGTAGCCCAAATTTATGCAATAAGCAAAACCAGGATAAATTGCCCATGAAAAATATTTTAGTTTCATAACCGAATTTGTTGAAATTATTCCATAACCCATAAGCCGATATGGTGGCTGTAAAACATTTATCATTCTTTTTCTCTGAAAGTATTATAAGCATTTGGAAATATACTACCAGAAATTTACATGGGGAAGACACCTTGATCATATTACAAAAATGAAAAATATATTAAGCTATTAACAGCCTAATGCCATCACTCAACTCCAAAATGAACACTATTGTACTGATTGAATCCTCCAAAAAAGGTCGATAGCCTATTGTCAACCTTCCACCCTGGTGATCTGCCGGACTGGGGATCGATTCCCACTTAGGGTCGATCGTTTCTTGTAGTGTCCACAGCCTCTTCATCCTTGTGAGATAAGGATAAAGTTTTTTAGGGAACACACATATATATATATATATATAATATATATATATATATATATATATATATATATATATATATATATATATATATATATATATATATATATACATATATATATATATGTATATATATATATAATATATATACATACACACACACATATATATATATATATATATATATATATATATATATATATATGTATGTATATATATGTATATATATAAATATATATATATATATATATATATATATGTATATATATATATATATATATATATATATATATATATATATATATATATATGTATATATATATATATATATATATATATATATATATATATGTATACATATATATATGTATATATATAAATATATATATATATATATATATACATATATATATATATATATATATATATATATATATATATATATATATATATATATATATATATATATATATATATATATATATATATATATATATATATATATATATATATATATATATATATATATATATATATATATATATATATATATATATATATA
This sequence comes from Palaemon carinicauda, assembly GCF_036898095.1. NCBI lineage: Eukaryota > Metazoa > Arthropoda > Malacostraca > Decapoda > Palaemonidae > Palaemon > Palaemon carinicauda. The sequence goes on along the minus strand of NC_090760.1, from coordinate 38,340,389 downwards.
TATATATATATATATATATATATATATATATGGTCAGTATTTAAGGCATTGTCCAGCTAGCTAGGGCATTGTCACTGCCCCTTGTCTCATGTACCTACATTTTAACATTATTGTATTGTTTGGACATCTTTGACTTACTTAGCAAATAATAAAGATACTACTACTACTACTACTACTACTACTACTACTACTACTACTACTACTACTACTACTACTACTAATAATAATAATAATAATAATAATAATAATAGATAAAATGATAATAATGATAATGAATAAGTGATGTAACATACATAATGTAATTTATCCTGTATAAACTACTTCAAATTAAAATACCATTATTAATTGTTTATATCCACAAAAGAGATTAGAGTCTTTTGTATCTATTGTCAGTTGTCTAGCTTGAATCATTCATACCATCTTACCTTTTACAAAACCGAAGAGAGATATACTGTAGAAGCGTCCTCAAGCCTGCCTGAAGCACTTGCAGTAATGTAACTGAACAAGATTATATAATACAGAAGTATTATTACGTCCATCCAGAGTCGGCAACATCAGAGGAGATATGAAATATTACATCAATTTACATAATTAATACAGGTAAGCAGCAGAGGTGATTAATCATTTAATGCTGTATGAAGAACGAACTTAATATATATCATGTCTGTCAACGTTCACATTTGCTAAGTACTTCAAAATAGAAGTGTGATTAAATATTTTTCAGAATTTGAGGAAAATGTATTGGTAAATTCTTAGGATTAGACTGGAATCTTTCTAATAATCTATGCATGAATGATATATAGTGATCACATGTACAGTACGTTTTTTGTTATTCTAAAAGATAGTTGTAAACACAAAGCATAGTGTATCGCCCCTTGTTTGATTCTTTTTTGTGCACATTTTGAAAAAATTCCTAAGAGTCAATTTGGTTTGGTTGGTTGGTTGGTGGGTGGGTCTAGTTTAGAAAGGGATTCCTTCTCGGATGTTTGTATGAAACAAACCCCTATTGATAAATCTAACTGAAAATTACTTCCGGCATTCACTGTGAAATTCACAACAGCATGTTTTATGTAAAGAACAATATTCCTCTACATTATCGCTTTTTTTAAGTTTATCTTTGCTGCCCAGCGCACACCTAAGTGTATAAAGTGTTATTGCTCATTTGAGGAATCTTTGAGACAATGCATCTTGCTTTGTAGAGCGAACGTTCCTTTATATGCGGTTTCGTAACTTACTTCTTCAAATCAATAGGAAAATCAGTTAAAAGAGAAATACCTATCTTTTATGATTTCAACCAAGTTTGGTAATCATTTGTGGGTTACTGTTCTCTCTCTCTCTCTCTCTCTCTCTCTCTCTCTCTCTCTCTCTCTCTCTCTCTCTCTCTCTCTCTCTATATATATATATATATATATATATATATATATATATATATATATGTACATATATATATATATATATATATATATATATATATATATATATATATATATATATATATATGTGTGTGTGTGTGTGTGTATGTGTGTGGTGTATTTCTATAAATATTCAACTATATACATACATTTATGTATACATATTCATAATATATAAATATATATGTAAGAATATATATATGTATATATATATATGTATATATATACATATATATATATATATATATATATATATATACATATATATATATGTATATATATATATATATATATATATATATATATATATATATATATATATATATATATATATATGGGACAGCCATACTAGGTTAATTTGCTATGAGCAATCAGACAAAAGTCTCCCACCATCACAAATCCGCAGCGTGGTGATGATAACTGGCTAAACCCCAAAAACAAATGAAGACTGACGCCCTTGCTTTACAGCAGGCTGGAAATGGCAGCATTTGTTGTTATTGTGTGTGTTTATATATATATATATATATATATATATATATATATATATATATATATATATATATATATATATATATATATATATATATATATATATATATATATATATATATATATATATATATATATATATATATATATATATATATATATATATATATATATATATATATATATATATATATATATATATATATATATGAAGAAAAATTTTTGCGTAATTTTTTCATCCAATCGCTCTTGTATTTTCTTGATGACCAGTAAACATTTGTTGGATAGAGTGAGATATGTTAGTGTTGTTATTCGACCACTAAAAATCAGTTACAACTGGTTAAGAAGATGTTTTGGTTGCTCTTGCATTAGTGATAACGTTATTTGGGTCTTATGTTGGTACTGTTTTTGTCTCATAAAGCAAATTAGTATGGACAAGGAGAGCATTGCAATGAAAGCGTATTCTCATGGCCTTGAGTGGTTCGTCATTGCTAATTCTGCTATACCTAATTAACAGCACTAATATAAAAACATCTGGTTGTCATGGTAACGATTGATGACGTCGCGTCGCCTTATATTCATGTCGTTGTGGAACCTAAAATCAGGTAACAAAGGTGAATATTGTCATAAATCGTAGCAATTTCACGGTTTTGTCTTGAAATATTAACATATTCCCTATTATTGATGCATAGGCCATCTCTTTGCTTCGGCATCAAAGGAAATCAGCCACAAAGAGGCCGATAAGTAAAAAAGTTCGTACAAGGATTCCCAGTAAGATAGCTGGATGTAGATGCAAAATTACTTTATCTCTTACATAATGCAAATATGACCTCCAGATATTAATCAGCTTTTATGTATATGTTTTCTGATTACTTCATTGGCATCCATAAGGACTCGTTGAGATTCTAACGCTAAAGAGTTATGGGGTCTAGTGCCCAGACTGTATTACATTGGATCCCTCTCTCTGGTTACGGTTCAATTTCCTTTTCGCCTACACATACACTGAATTGTCGGGAATATTCCTTAAAGTTACCCTCTGTCCTCATACACCTGACAACACTGAGTTTACCTAACAATTCTTCTTAAACCAATAGATTAACTATAGCACTGTAGAAGACATTGTTTAGCTATAGTAAGCAGCTCTTCTAGGAGAGTGAGACTTCAAAATCTAACCAACCCTTGTTCTCTAGATTTGGGTAGTGCCATAGCCTCTGTGCTCTGGTCTTCCATTGTCTTGGGTTAGAGTTCTCTTGCTTGAGGGTACACTCGGGCACACAGTTCTATCTTATTTCTCTTCCTTTTATTTTGCTAAGTTTTTATAGTTTAAATAGGAAATATTTATTTCAATCTTGTTACTGTTCTTGAAATATTTTATTTTTCTATATTTCCTTTCCTCACTGGGCTATTCTTCCCGTTGGGGCCACTGGGCTTATAGCATCCCCCAAGTAATAATAATAATAATAATAATAATAATAATAATAATAATAATAATAATAATAATAATAATATAGGCGGGTCACTTTGCGTGACAAGACGTGCCTAATAAGGGAGTTTGAGGGGAAATTGTAACTCTTTAATTGTTTCGGAAATTTGTTGAATATTAATTTTGCTATTTGTGATTTTGAATTCCAGTTTTCTATTAACTTTACTAGGTTGTGGTGAATCTGTTTACCAAGTTATTAACTCATGGTTAAAGTTACCATTGTAATTCACAAAAATTACCTAAATATTTGTTCGTTGTTTTAGTGTGAGGTTTAGGAATTTCCTTTTATTATCCCGCGTAGTGTTGCAAGTATGATATGAACTGAATAAGAGTACATTATTTCGTTACCTAATATTCACTGTAAACTATTTGAATGTTTGATGTTTACTCTAACATCCAAAGAACGTGAACTAGAAGTTGAACATCGTGTATATGAATCGATTTATGGTGGATAATTTGTCTTTATTACAAGGTTATGAATTGTAACTTATTAAAAAAATAAGATTTATAAATAATAAATAGAGAAGGTTAAAAAATTATAACACTTAGACATATGAATGATTATAGCCTTGTCGGGTCATGTAGACAGATAAAAAGGTAATCACAGTAATTTGCGAGGCTTACAAAACAAAGAAAAATTGTTAGAAAATTAAACCAAGAATAAATTGTGATTGGTTATACTTTTACCAAAACCTTTTCTAAAGAGTTGGAACATGGAAGAAGTTTACGTTATCTATTCAGGGTAATAGCTTTGTACTCGCAAGTACTGGACAAACCCTCGAAATTTTAAAAGCAGAAGAATAGGCAAATGTCAGCAATAGCAGCTCAACATCGAAAGAACATACCAGCCCAATTCGACCATATGAGTTAGCGATGCAGCACCTAAAAATTTTTGGTTTTAAGCTAATAGTCTTCATAGCTGTAAATAGGAGCGTGGATTCTGCTGAAATTTAGGTAGGAGCCATGCCACTAACTTCCCCATCTCAAATCATTTGCCGAAAACAATTTTGTCGTAATAACACACAAAAGTTAATGGATACCAGAACCTGCTGGAATGAATATTCTATTCAAAATCAAATCCTCCGAGGCACCCCACTCAGTTGGACTCTGTTGCTTCGCATGTAAATTTCACAAAGTCTGATTGTTGTTTTCGGTAAATTGCCCTTTTGATTTTGTGGAATATTTTTGAATCATTATATTTCTATCCTCAATTTAACGATGGAAAATTTTATGATATTATTCTGCTGGAAGTTTATGCTTTTGCGATGTTGTATAAAAAAGTACTTTTTTTGTGAATACTTCTTGTGACATCTGTTTGGATACTTTTTTGTTTTTGTTTTTGTTTTTTAACCTTTACCGAACGAATGGTTACGGAAACGATCATATGAAAATATCATTTATCGTGGCAAGAAATATGTAAACTATAAAGGGAAAGATACCTATTTTCCCTTTTTTTTCAGCAAATTCCAAGTATATAATAAGGACCTAACTGAACGTAGAATTGTTACCTTCGAGAAACATTTGGTTGCCAAGGCATTGCCTTTATATTTTGGTTGGTTTTAATTTCAGTAAAATTCCAGTGCCTTTAATTAAACCGGTACTGATTATCACTACATAAACTTTAAGTCTACATTTGTATTTGTATCTTGAGATCTGGATGTGTACAGAACCCTCACTTGAGCCGAAAGACTGACTTCCCATTATCAATTAGCTATTCTCTCTCTCTCTCTCTCTCTCTCTCTCTCTCTCTCTCTCTCTCTCTCTCTCTCTCTCTCTCTCTCTCTCGCTCTCTCTCTGAGCGTGTTATATTTAATATCTGGGTAGTATATCTCCTCATTTTCATCCGAAAGGCTTAACAAAGCATTTTAACATGAATGAATACTATTTTTTTTTATTGTTTTTTTATTTTTATTTTTTTTAACCGAATTATATGTTCTGGACGATCAAAGTTGTATTATTTTTATGATTTTGATTTTCTTGAATTCCACTAAACCAACTTTCCGTTTGAAACTCTATAGTAAGGAGATAACGCAGATACTTCTTTATGATCCAGTATCAAATAAGATTCAGTTCATTTAAAAAAAAAAAAAAAAAAAAAAAAAAAAAAAGACAGCACACCAATACAACGTATGTTTATTTTCATAATGGATAAACTCAGAGCATAATTTGTTAATGGAAAGCCGTTGCTCCCAGTAATGGAGCGTTATTATCCAATCTGGAAACTTTGTCCTGACTGCAGAGGCGTTGGAACCTAGAGGAACACGTCACCCACATCTCGATTATGCGGCAAACTCGGAGAGGGAGAGATCTAGTGAGGAGACGGGATGGCGGGGTTGGGGTCGGGGTTGAGGGTGGAAAAGGGTAGAAGTTGTGGTAGGAGTATTAATAGATATTATGAGGAAATGGAATATCATTAATATTAACTTCGTCAAGTTGTAAGCCTGAATACTCTTGAAATTAAAAGATCGCTTCCATAGATTAAAATACCCAGAAAGTATTATTATTATTATTATTATTATTATTATTATTATTATTATTATTATTATTACCTGCCAAGCCACGACCCTAGTTGAAAAAGCAGGATGCTATAAGCACCAGGGCTCCAATAGGTAAAATAGCCCCGTGAGGAAAGGCAATAAGGGAAAACTACAATAAGAGTTTAAGAACAGTAATAACATTGAAATAAATCTTTCATATACAAACTATGGAATCTTGAAAATATCAAGAGCATAATAACTTCAAAATAATGAGAGGAAGAGACACAATACAAAATAGTGTGCTCAGTTGTACCCTCAAGCAAGAGATCTCTAACCCAAGACAGTGGAAGACCATGACTCAGAAGCTATGGCACTACCCAAGACTAGAGAACAATGGTTTGTTTTTGGAGTATCCTTCCTCCCAGAAGAGAAGCTTACCATAGCTATATAGCCTCTTCTACCCTTATCAAGAGGAATGTAACCACTGAACAATTTGTGTGCAGTAGATAACCCCTTGAGAAGAAGGGAAGAGGGAAGAGGAGAATGGGTAAATCATAGTCCAGACGATTTTGTGTATGTGCCGTAACCAAAGACAGGGATCATATGTAGAACTATCTGGCCAGTCAAAGGACCAAATAATTCTCTAGAGTAAACGTATAAAATAATTCAAATACCTAAAGCTGAAACGATCAAGAGATGAGGAGATGTAGTATCATTATTATTATCTTCATCAATAAATTACCATGAAAACTTTCGAATTCAAAGGAAAATATCCATAGGAACAGTAATTAATACTGTAAATATAGCGTAAAGTTATGAAATAACTAACATAACCTAAAAGTTGAAATGGCCAAAAGATGAGCAAATACTTTCTCATCAATCTATATGAATCAGGAGTAAAAAAATAATGCCCCAATAAACTTATAACTTATAACATTGGTCTGACAAAAAGAATAAGACCTTTGCTGAACTCGTGAGATTTAGTTTCAATAATCTAACCAAGAGAAAAATTCCGCAGTTTTACTGTTGGCAATTGGCAATTTGCCATTGATACTTACTACGGATATGCAGTTAAATGGAAATATGCAGACCTCTGAATAATATTTTTTTACCGAATACTATATAAAAGAAAAGAAAGATGACATAATATAATGATCTGTTATCTCATAAATGAGACTTCATGTGAATCTTTTCTACTCATCGCATTCCAGTAACTTATAATGTATATAGGGATTTCTCTCTCTCTCTCTCTCTCTCTCTCTCTCTCTCTCTCTCTCTCTCTCTCTCTCTCTCTCTCTCTCTCTCTCTCTTATTACTATCACTTGTACTAAAGATCAATTAAGATTTTTTTCTAACTTTCATGTTTCGTTCCAAATAATACTATGCAATTAACATTAAAACAAAATCGAATAATTGTTCCCTAGTCTTGGATAGTGCCATATCATCTGTACCCTGGTCTTCAACATTCTTGAGTGAGTTCTCGTCCTTGAGCGTACACTTGTGCACACTATTCTATTTTATTTCTCTTTCTCTTATTTTCTTTTTGAAGTTCTTATAGTCTGTATATAAAAAAAAATCTTTTAATGTTGTTACTATTTATGAAATATTTTGCCTAAATTGTTCTTTACCTAATTCTCTTGTAGTTTGTCATTTCCTTATATTCTTTCCTCACTGGGCTGCTATTCTCAGCTGGAGCCCTTGTGCTTATAGTCTCCTGCTTTTTTAACTGTGTTAGTAGCTTAGCTTATAATAATAATAATAATAATAATAATAATAATAATAATAATAATAATAATAATAATAATAATAATAATAATACGACATATTTCAGGTGAATATCAATTTATGTAGGATTTATGAAAGCCAATTTCCCCTTTGCCTGCAAAGTTAAATTGTCTTATTATAACAGATCCGAATATTTAAGTGCATTTTGATTACCGGAAAAATAATATTCCAAACTTTTAGCAACCGGACACCGTATCCCAAAGAAATATTAGTTAATGGTGCCTGAGATAGGATGCCATCTTACTATAGCTAGACCAAAGTCATCAACGGTGTAGTTTACATTTTGGTTCCTAGTTTGTCCTTGATTCACTTAGAAATTATTCATCATTCATCAGGAATTCCTTCAAATATGAGCTCTCATTGGGCACTTCTCGATAAGAAAAGCTATACACTTTTTTTTTTTCTTTTTGTCATGAATTCCCTAAGTGCATATGAAGGATTAATTACCTTCCCGTTTAGGAAACGTATACGTAAGCTTGAGTAAGGAAGATTGAGAATAGGATTTGTTTTGATTTATGTAAAGCTGATTAAATCCCTTTGAATATCTAGAAACTAAATCTGCAAATATTATAGTAATGCATTCATTACAAGATAAGGAGGTGAGATAAATACAGTAATTGTGATGATTAAGGTGTTTTCATTTATTATAGAAGAATTAAAAATTTGAAATAGCACACAACAGTGATCATCATAGAGTTTACCTCCTCTGCAGAATTACACTAGTGACCAAAGGACACAAACTTATTACGAATTGGCGATCATGGAGTATGAGGAACTTACCGTAAGTACTGTATATCCTTCAATGAATCTTACGATTTCTCTTTAAAACAATCGTATCTGAAAGATTACACATTGAAACCATCGACACAGTGTCACTTAATTCGGTGTGTTTATTTCCAAGTAACTTATTTCTCACGCATGAAACTCCCTCATAAATGTAAACATCAGAGACAGACAGGCAGACAAAGAGCCAGCCAGATAGGCAGACAGTGAAGCAAAGGTGGAACCGTAGCCTTCTCCCAAGCGAGTTCTAAATTCGTTTCTCGTGATAGTCAGAGATGCTTTTTACCTCAGCCAAGGAAGTTGGGAGGAGGTTATGCTTCGCCCTTGTTTGTCCGTTTGTCTTTTTGTCTGTTTGATTGGGAATAACTTCTTGGCCACAATTTTACTCAAAGACTAGTGCAGCATTCAGGGATTAATTGTTCGGTTGATACGTAAAAGTGATTGACATTTGAAGTCCTATGTCAAAGGTCAAGGTCAAGGTCGAGCAAAAGATCAACCGAATTAACCCTAACCTTCACCACAAGCTCACAAATGGTTGTCACACAGACTTCAAATACGCCTGCGGTCTAATTGATCCTGGTAGAGGCAAGCTGGTTTCGAGAAGTAAGCTGCCGTTTCACTCTGCCTTCTCAGAGTGTTTTTCTAGTTTGTTTAAGGCTAATGGAAGCTCATAGCAATTACTGGGGTTCGTGAGGGAAAATAGCAACCAGAGGTATGAATCAATGAAGTGGATTTAGAGAATGAATTAAGAAAAAGATGGATAAAAAGGAAACTCAACAGTAATTGTAAAATGAGACGAAGAGAAATGAGGAGCTCCTGAAAAGTTTTGAGCGAGGAATATGCTACAGGAGATCGATTAAAAAAATTGCATAAAAAAAGAAAAAATACCTAGTTTGGTTTATGGATTCATCTGTTTATAATATTTGATAACAAAAAACATTACTACTTCAGAAGTTTGCTTTAGAAATTTGTCTATTCAAAAAAAGTTCTTATGGAAAAGCATTGCATATGGAAGAACTTTGGTTCTTCATAAGTCTACTTTCAAAGTTTGTCTGTTTACAACGGAGGGTAAAGATTTTTTTTCCCACTCAGTTACCTTTCAAAATCGTATGGCGAGAAGAACATTAATATTTGACCTGTTTGTTTCTTAAATTATATAATCTAAAATATTGTAAGACAGAAATGATTAATTTCTTACACTTTATTTGATCATGTACAACATTGCATACTAAAACAAAGAAAAAAAACCTTCCTCTTTATTTTGATCTCGAAATTCTTACATTTACAACATTGCATACTAAAAAAAAAAGAAATAAAAAACATTCTTCTTTAATTTGATCTCGAAATTCATATCTTTAAGTCATTGCATAAAAAGGCATTTCTTGTTCATTAAAATGCTTTAAAAATTCTAATTACAATATTGCACAACGAAAAACTTTAATTTTTCACTAATTTGTTTAGATAATTGTAACAAAAAAAAAAAAAAAAAAAAAAAAAAAAATCCTTCCTAGAATAGTCTATTTTCATTTCAATATATGGGAGACTTCGATTACTGTTTATTCATAAATGTGTGCCGATCAGTCCAGGGTTCTAAGCACATGGCAAGAATAATCGTACTTAAATTTGGTAGAAATATACTGTAGATCTCATTAAGATATAGAATGTCCTGGTCGATCTTGCAGAAAAAGAAAAAAAAAAAGTTAGAGATATTGCTGCTGAAATTCCTGTATTAAAATATTTGCTTCATGAATGAAACAATTTTCATAATTTTCTTTTCATGTTAATACAGGGAAATTTTGTCTTCTTTTTATGCAAATCTGTGGGCTAAGTCATCCTGAACTGAAAGCATTCGGGCAAAGTAATCTCATTAGAATTTGATCGACTCTGCAGAGTCAAATGCTCAGTAAAAAACGATTTTATCGTCTCTCAACTTCATTAGCCCTCAATTAAAATTAATATATCCAGGGAAAGGGTTGTCACCTGTAAAATCCGCTCCATTTGAATTATTTTGATTATCTTTTAAAGGCCACTCATGAATGGTTGGGGTATGAGATTGTGGCATTGCCCGAGGAACCGACCATATATACACATGATCAGCGCCCAAAGCCCGTCTTCACCAAAGCTAGGGGCAAAGATGACAAGGCAAAGGATGGTGAGGACTCAGCAGGCAGACCTAATGGCTCTACCAAAGCCCCCAACCTTACTTGATAAGAATGGTGAGGATACACACACTAAAGATGCCATCGAGCTTAGGCACGACTCAAACCCTAGTCCAGCAAATCATTAGGCAAGGACCTTTCAAATAGACCACCATAACCTTCAGTATGAACTTACACAAGGCTAATCAACAAAGAATGGTATATGAAAAAGAATAAGGATAATTACTACAGATTTTTCTTATTATTTACAAATTTGTTCATCTATGAGGCTGCATTTAAGCATGCGCTTCCACAAAACAAAGAGATATTTTTATATTTGATAGCGGATGGGCAGGGTGTCGGTATTCTTACCAATCCGATAAATAAACGCACACAAACAATCACACACACATACATACATACATATATACATATATATATACACACACACACACACACACACACATATATATATATATATATATATATATATATATATATATATATGTATATATATATACATATATATATATATATATATATATATATATATATATATATATATATATATATATATATATATATAAATACATATATATATATATATATATATATATATATATATATATATACATATATAGATATGTTTATATGTATATACATAAATATTCATTTATCTATATTTATGGCCGCGGGGGCATAAAAAACAATTAGAATAGCGCCAACGTTATCCCTGCGTGTCGTAGGAGGCGACTAAAAGGGACGGGACGAGGGGGCTGGGAACCCCCTCTCCTCTATAAAAATCCTAGGAGGCATCAACAAAGATATGGAGCTGGGGGGAGAGTGACTGCTCCCCGCACTCTAGTTTTGGGGTGTCTGAATGTGCGTGGATGTAGTACGATAGAGAGTAAAAGATGTGAGATTGGAAGTATGTTTAGAAGTAGAAGGATGGATGTATTGGCCTTGTGTGAGACAAAGATGAAAGGAAAGGGTGAAGTGATGTTTGGTGAAATGTCTGGTAGAGTGTCTGGGATTGAAAGGGGAAGAGCGAGAGAGGGTGTGGCTATATTGTTGAGTGAATGGATGACAAGTAAATAGTGGAATGGAAGGAGATATCATCTAGGTTAATGTGGGTAAGGGTTTGGTTGGGTAGGGAATGTTGGGCGTTTGTCAGTGCATATGGGCCAGGTAGTGAGAAAAGTGAAGAAGAGCGGAATGAGTTCTGGAATGAATTAACTAGGTGTGTAGAAGGACTGGGTAGAAGGAATTATGTAGTTGTCATGGGTGACTTAAATGCAAGAGTGGGCGCTGGAGAGGTAGAAGGTTTCATTGGGAAGTATGGCGTACCAGGTGAAAATGAGAGTGGTGAGAGACTGGTAGATATGTGTGTTGAACAAGAGATGGTAATATATGCTAGCTTTTTTTAAAAAGAAAGATAAAAACATGTATACATGGGTAAGAGTGGCAAATGGAAGAGTAGTAGAAATGGCATTAATGGATTATGTGTTGAAAACTAAAAGAATGTTTGGAAGATTGAAAGACGTGCACGTGTTTAGGGGTATGGCTAACGGTATGTCTGATCATAATTTGGTGGAAGGAAAATTAGTTGTAGCAAAAGAGTGGGGGAATAGAGTAGGTGGATGTAAAAGGGAGCTAGTGAGGGTTGAAGAGCTAATAAAACCGGGGGTAAAAAGTAAATATCAGGAAAGGTTGAAAATGGCATATGACGAGGTGAGAGTAAGAGAAACTGGTAATTTAGAGGAGGAGTGGAAGTTAGCAAAAGAAACTTTTGTTTGGATTGAAAGTGATGTATTTGGCAAGAAGGTTGTTGGAGGCAGCACGAGGAAGGGCAGTGAATGGTGGAATAAAGGGGTGAAGGTAAAAGTGGAAGAGAAAAAGAGGGCTTTTGAAGAATGGCT
>NC_090760.1:38315403-38320403 GCF_036898095.1 Palaemon carinicauda | reverse complement strand
AGGGAAAATGTCCGAAAAACATAATAATAATATTTGCAAAGTTTTAGAATCATTGCAATGTAATGGTATGAAAATAAATTTGTCAAAGAGCAAATTTTTCTGTAAACAGGTCAAATTTTTAGGTCACATAATAACCCCAGAAGGTATCCAAACCTACCCCAGTAAAGTAGCGGCTATTAGAGATTTCCCCAGGCCACGTAACTCTAAGGAAGTAGCTGGATTACTTGGGCTCGCTGGGTATTACCGTAAATTCATAGGAGGTTCTAGAGAGATAACGAGACCCTTAGAGGCTTTACAGAAACACAAAGTAATAAATTTGGGAGGGAAAGAAGAAAGGGCCTTTAACCATTTGAAAACTGCCTTAACTAGCAATTAATTATTCGCATATCCTATATTTGATCGCCCGTATTTAGTGACATCAGATGCGAGTCGCGTAGCTATTGGTGGCGTAGTTTCTCAACGAGGTGATAAAGGCAGAGAGCGACCCATTTGTTTTGCTTCCCGGGTGTTAAAAGGGGCATAAAAGAATTGTAGTACAATCGATCAAGAGGCTTTGGCTATTATTTGGGTTCTAGAGAGGCATCAGCTCTTTTTGTTAGGTCAGTCGATTGAGTTGCAAAGTGATCATCGCCCCTTACGTGATATGTATTATGAAAATGATTTGACCTCTCGACAAGCGGGATAGTTTGAGAGATTGTTAGAGTTTAATATAAGGGGCTTTCTCCACATAAAAGGTAAAGTTAACAAGGTAGCTGTTGCTCTCTCTAGAGGTGCAGTAATAGGAGTAACAACTATGGCACAAAAGAGGAACGAAGAACGTAACCAAAATATTGAAGATCACCACCAAAACAGAGAAAATATAGAACGGGATGGGAATTCACCGGATGAGCAGTCAGAAGACAGGGTGAGAGAGAGAGAGAGAGAGAGAGAGAGAGAGAGAGAGAGAGAGAGAGAGATGAGCGGTGAAGGTGAATATGTGTGGGTGAGCGAGGACATGACCAGGGATGTCCAGAATGAATGCCCTGATGATGCAAGTTTGATAGACTTGGGAGGTTGGTACATAAAAGAAGTCCAAGAGGGACAGAAAAGAAGAGGAATGGATGGAAAGAGTGTGAGCAGTGATTAAAAGGGAATAAGAGAGTTATCCGTTATTTTTGAATGTGCCTCGTAAGAATTTTTTTTATAGAAAATGATATATTATATTGTGCTTACAAGAAAAGGGGAGGGGAATTTTGTGCACGGGTATTTCTTCCTTCCTCTTTAATTAATCGAGCCATCCACATTGTACATGCAAGTCCTTATGCAGGGCATTTAGAGATTGATAGAACATTAAAGAGAGCACATGAATCCTTATTTTGGTTAGGAATTAAAAAATCTATAGAGAATTAGAAAAAAGGTTGTCAAACAATATAAAACACTGTACCGGAAGCCAGAAAGTGGCCTGTGATTCCTATTAGATTTTATATAAAGTGCACATGGATTTGGTAGGATAATTTTCTACTGATTTAACACAACATAAGTATATGTGTGTATTTGTGGATGCATTTACTCGGTACACTCATACTCACAAAATGTTGGATAAATCAGCAAATTCATTAGCCCCGGCACTGTGCTCTTTCATCACTAGGTTTCGTTGCCCAACAATTTTAATAAGTGATAATGGTCTCGAGTTTATAAATATGGAGGTGAAATCTGTCACGGACTTGAGGAAAATTGAACACTTTCCAGTGACCGCATATAAGCCTTCAGCAAATGGCTTAGTGGAATTGCATAATAGGGAAGTAGTGTGAACTTTACGTTACTTAGTGGCTGATGACCTCCTTCATTGGCACGCCATGCCTCCTACATCTAAGCTGGCTTTGAACATTGCACATAATGCTTCGCTCAGGGACACGCCTCTCTTTTTAGTGTATGGACAGGATCCTGTGTTACCATATACAGTACTCATTAATTCGCAACAATTGCCAAATTATTCTACTGAGCATTACCGTGCATTTTTATTAAATCTATTGAGGCGAGTAATGAACAACACTGAAAGGTTTTTGAGAAGAGCTAAAAAAAAAAAAAAAACAGCTGAAAGTATGATGGTCGGTTCAAAATTGCACCGGTAAAAGTATTTGTGGGCCATCGTGTGTATTTGAAACGATTACAACCTAGGAAACACAAACTAGAGCCAGCGTATTTGGGTCCGTACCGAGCAAAGATGATTAAATCTAACACAATTGTGATATAATGCATTATTAATGGCGCAGTGTCTGAACATCATCAGGCACACTAGCATGTGGTGCCCGAAGAGGTAGTTTTCGAAAGTGTTCCTCCTTATCCCTGCATACGTGACATTCCTGGAGTTAATGGGTAGAATTTTTTTTTTCATTTGCTATTGTTGTTGTTCGAAGAGACCTCATTTCTTCTTTTGCCGTGTTTTTAAATAAACTTGATGATAACAATGTGTTATGTTGATGCTAAATTTATACGTGAAATGTGGTAATTTTGCTGATTGTGAACATAAAAACAGTCAGATGTGAGATCCGTCAGGCAGATGCTGTATTATTTATGTATTAATATGATTCCTGGTTTCTGGGGCCGGGGCAGTTCCTGAATGGCAAGTAGCTGCGGGATTAAAAGCTCAGCCTTGGCGATAGGCAGTGTTAAAGCACGTGTAGATGTGAATATCTTATACTTAATGTTATAAGAGAAGAGTGGGAAGATGAATGAATTTCTTGGGAAAATGGCTAGTGGCCACCGGTTGAAAGTTGCAAGTGCAAGTGTTGTAGTGATCTAAATAAATGGTGGAACGGTGGTGGTGAGTTGTGTTGCGAAATTGTGCCATAAACCTGGACAAGTAAAATCGAGGGATGAAAGAATATCTATTCCTACACCTGTCTCGCCCAAAAAGCCCGTATTGCCCTCAACCAGAGGGAGGTAGTTGATGAGGTTGTATAAAACTCATGTTATAATTTTTTTTATTTCACTTTGGGTAATCTGTATTTTAGTTGCAGAGGTCTTAAGAGGTAATGAGTGGAATTATTTATTTTGTATTGTGTACATTTTTTCATGCAATATTTCAATTTTAAATGTTTCTTTTGTGGAAGGTGTGTTATTTTTTGGGGGTAATTTCTCTCTCTCTCTCTCTCTCTCTCTCTCTCTCTCTCTCTCTCTCTCTCTCTCTCTCTCTCTCTCTCTCTCTCTCTCTCTCTATATATATATATATATATATATATATTGTAGCTGCCATTTTCTTCAAAGCCACAGGGATGAAATGTTGAAAAGACACTGTTACTCACGTCACACTATTAAAAATTTGATATAAAGTTCAAGTTGATATCACAAGACACTTTAAACCAACTTAAAGTTTTAAATCACATTAACACTAAGCACTACAACTTAAGTTGACCATAACTGTAAAAGCTTATAGTTGATTTGTACTCCAAGACCACAGAACCAATGATGAGTACTTTGCTAGTAGTGCAGGGCGACGAGGTTCAAGAAACTGAAAACACCAAAATACAAACTTACTAAATTTGTTAAAAAGAAATTCCATAATAAACAAAGAATTGATAATAGTTTGATTCAATTACAAAACGCCAAAAACATGAAATAGAATATATACAAATTTCAGTAAAGAAATAAACTTACATCTGTGTTACTCTAAGCTACATCCAATAAAAGCGAAACGAATTTCCAAAGAAATGTTCTTTATACTTTGAAGACTTCTTCTACTCTGTCAGTCATCAAAAAACCTTGAGCCTATTTCCAGAAACTTATAACTGTTACAGTGTAATTCCAACACTGATAACTACCAGGATAAACAATTTTTTCAAGAACTACTCAACAACAATTAACAAACAAATTACAGCAGTAACAATCCAAAACAGACTGAACAATGTTTACATGTAAAAACGGACAATATATCTACAATACAATTCAACCCTAATCACCAAGTTGAAAAACAGAGCTTATTAAATTATTATAAACTCAAATAGTTTCAATAAAATGCTGCATTTACAATTAGGTTGCATTTCTGTTTAGTATATGCCATGTCTATTCCGGGTTGGAGTGTCCTCCACATATCATAAACTAGAGTGTGCATTTCCTCCTGGAGATGAGGAGCTTAGAGGGGGGCGGGAGTAATGTCCTAATACATGTTTGTACATGTGTGTTATACATCAAGGTAAATGCACTCTGTATTCATGAGTATTCCACGAAAACCTATATCTCAGCATGTTATTGTACAAGATTGCATTTTGGTAGCGAAGGGAGTTTAGTTGCCTTTGGGCGCTCGAGTTGACAATTCCCTCACCTGAGAGCGTATCTGTATATGATGTACTTACGAACGAACCTTTTGTAATAAATGAAGAAACCCATATTCAGACATCTCATTATCTGTCTATATGGGAAATATAAATATATATATATATATATATATATATATATATATATATATATATATATATATATATATATATATATATATATATATATATATATATATATATATGCAGAAGAACCACAGGGAAAATGAAAATACGGAATATACACTTAAGTCCTGACTAGTTTCGTGTTACTTCCTCAGAGGACTCTGAGGAAGTAACACGAAACTAGTCAGGACTTAAGTGTATATTCCGTATTTTCATTTTCCCTGTGGTTCTTCTGCATCTTAGCATCACGTTTTCCTGTGATTTTTACGCATATATATATATATATATATAACACGAAACTAGTCAGGACTTGAGTGTATATTCCGTATTTTCATTTTCCCTGTGGTTCTTCTGCATCTTAGCATCACGTTTTCCTGTGATTTTTACGCATATATATATATATATATATATATATATATATATATATATATATATATATATATATATATATACATATATATATATATATTTATATATATACATATATATATATACATATATATATATATATATATATATATATATATATATATATATATATATATATATATATACATATATATATATATATAAATATATATA
>NC_090760.1:38290403-38307903 GCF_036898095.1 Palaemon carinicauda | reverse complement strand
CCGTCCGGGCATGATACATTGAAGCCGGCCTTGTCATATCGTATCCACAAGCCGTTGTTCAGTCTGCAATTGAACTTATTATTGTCAAGGGGATAAAGCCTATCCAGACAATTTTCATTTGTATGGGAGAGAGCATCGGCTAGCACTATACCTAACTCGCATGAATCCATTAAGTTTTTATGGAATTCAAATGAGTCAGCTGTACATATTTTTGTATCCATTGCGTCTGAACAGTGAGTTAATTGATTTAAGTCTTTAATGACCGTATATGTTTCCTTGTCTGGGGAAATCAATACGTGTCTTGTCAAACTGGATATTACTGGATTTGAGTGATTCGTCATGAAAGTCGGAAATGGTGATATCCTGTAAGATTGCCAGGCATCAGAAGAATCAAAGGGAATTGTAATCATAATCCTGTGATTTTCAACGCTTACTGTAATTAGGCTGTAATAAAATTCTAACCTACGTGCGTCTAACAAAGGAATATAACCTAATTTCTCCCGTCCGTTTTCCACAATTTACGTTAAGTCTCTTATTGGCAACAAATGGGGTGACAGTACACCTTTAGTCGCTAACGTGATAGCTTCCACATAATCTTTTGATTTCTCAATGAAATGTGCAATTCTATTATGTATGTGATCTATTTTTGAATCATAATATGTTAACGTCGCCAACAAATCCTGTACTTCCATAATCTGATTGATATTACTAGAATGTTCATTTACCAAACCCATATTTTGATTGATTGAAGCTAACCGATTCCTTAGTTCTGACATAATCAATTCATCTTCATGAGTCAAAAACTAAATTTTCTTATTTTGATTACTAATCTTATGATGATTGGAGATTCCTAAGCCTAAACTTGCAATAGAACCAAAGATGTTTAGTGCAGCAAAAATAAACGGGTTACGTTTCTCAAGATTATCGTGTCCTAGAGTCCACATCAAAAGGTCACGAGCCAAAGATTCTGCCTCGTAAGTCTTATTTTGCAAGTCGTCAGATAGCATTTCTGTAACTTTTAGTGTCGATGCAAGCGAACTCTCTGTATTAAAAGGAAAATGTCTTCTATGCATTTCATTTAATGAAACAACAAACCTTGAAATGGCACTCTTTAAGCTAGTGACGTCATTCTCTGGGAGAAAAATTGCTTGCATACGCACTTCAACAACTATGTTACTTGATGTAATAAAAATGTCTTCTTGTCTTTCAACTATAGTGCCATAATTAAAATCTATACTTTTAGTTTTAGAGCTCATCCCACACGAGAAAAATGTCTGAGTGAACAATATCACTTCGTACAATAAAAAATTCATCTTGGAAACCTATATGTAATTACTCCTGTATTAGGAAGAAAAACTTTTTACATAAAAAGTTTACAAAAAATAAAAAAAAATAAAAATCTTTCCCTCACTTCTTTCCCTCTTATTTTAATTTCTTATGTGGGCCAATGGTACGATTCTCTCATCAGTGGGTTGGGATACGTTTTGAACTCTAAACCTATTGGCCGTTAATGTTTCCAAAATGTTAAATGGGCCTTCAAACTTAGGTGTTAGTTTATAATTGAGTCCTTTAAGTACATTTACCTGTATGTATACATTATCACCCACGGTATATGTTTTAGTTGGCTTCGCTATTTTATCATGATTCCTTTTCATTATGATTTGTGATTCTTCTAAATTCTTTCGAAGGATATCAAAACGACTTTTGCTTGCAATTATACATTCTTTTAAAGGATTTGATAAATTAGTTGTAGGCGTTAATACATGGAAAGGCGTTCTAACTGGGGTACCATAAAATGCTTTGTGCGGTGACATTTTAATTGATATATGATATGAAGGATTCAGAGTACTCAGTACCGCAGGTATTGCAATATCCCAGTTGGGGTCTGATCTCCCTAGTGTTACTCTTAATATATTTAAAACATTCCTATTTGCTCTTTCCACTAGCCCATTCGACTCTGGGTGATATATCATGGTATTTATTTTCTTTATGCTAAGGAATTCACACAATGAGGTAAGAAAGTGATTATTAAATTCTCCACCCGAGTCTGAGATTATCATATGTGGAATTCCATGTTTACAAATGTAACACTCGTAAAACTTTCTTGCGCATTCAATCGCAGTTTTAGTCTTAAGCGCTATTAGTTCTGTATATCGAGTTAAAGCATCTACAATTACTAAGAGGTGGTTTTTTCCTCTGTCTGACTCGTAAAATCCTGTTAATAAATCTAAAGGTATCCTTTCAAAGGGTTGATTGGGCACGGGATAAGCCCCTAGGCTGACAGGTGTTTTCGTATGCCCTTTGTTTTCCTGACATGTGCGACAATTAGCTATGTGTTTTTTATATCTGTAAGCATCATATGCCAATAAAACAATGATTTGGCTTTCTGTGACATTAATGAGACCCCCGGGTGTCCATGCAATGGATTTGCATGCAACCAATTTAGGACAGTGGAAATAAGTGAGATTGGTACTACTACCTGGTCGTTAGTTACATGTGGTGTATTGCAGGTTTTCCTTGTCACGGTCCTACACAGAATATTGTCTTTGATTATATAATTCTGCTGCTTATACTTTATATATTCCTTTTCCTTATGATTGCCTTTCAAAGCATTTATAATTTTTTCTAATTTCTGATCTTTTCTTTGCTCAGTCTGTAATAATTCAGCACTCCAGCCCAAATCTTCTTGTTCAGATATCGTTTTAACAATAGGCATGGATGTTGATATATCTATTAATTCAGCTAAAGGCTCCGTACAAGATGACACGGGGTTGCGTGATAATGCATCAGCAATGATATTTGCTTTCCCAGGTAAATACCCGATTCTCACGCCAAAGTCTTGAATGATCAAATGCCACCGAGTTCATTTGGGGCTGTGGCTGAAGCCTTTAAAGAAGTCGGTTCGTGGTTTATGATCAGTAAGAACCTTAGCGGAATAACCGTATATTATGAACTTGAAATGCACTAGTGAATTAACAATAGCTAGCCCTTCCTTGTCTATTACTGCATACTTACTTTCGGAAGTTCTCAGTTTTCGAGAATAAAAAGCTCTCGGGAAAAATTGTTTTTCATATTGCTGAAGCAATACCCCACCTACTCCTGAGTCTGAGGCGTCTGTTGCAATGAAGAATTCCTTACCGAAGTCAGGAAATTTTAAGATAGGAGAACTACACAGTTCATCTTTCAAGGTATTAAACGCCTCTTGATGCTGCTCAGACCATATGAAATCTACGCCCTTCTTTGTAAGATCAGTTAAGGGAGTGGCTATTATTGAATAATTGCATATAAAATGCCTGTAATATCCACTACAACCCAGAAATTGCTGTATTCCCTTGACATTAGTAGGTATCGGAAAGTTACGGATAGCCGACACCTTATCATGGACTACTTTAAGACCTTGGCTCGACACCATAAAACCCAAATAGACTAATTCTGTTATGAAAAATTCACACTTACTAATCTTTACCCTTAAGTTATGTTGTCTTATTCTCTGTAGTACTAGTTCTAATTTACGTAGATGTTCTTCTAAGGTGTTGGAAAAGATTACAAGGTCGTCCATATAGGCATGCAATATATCCCCTAGCAAGTCTCCAAAGACTATGTTAATCATTCTTGTAAATGTTATGGGAGCACAACGTAAACCAAAAGGCATCCGTAAATATTCAAAATGTCCCCTGGCTGTGCTGAAGGCTGTGTATGGGATACTATTTTCTTCTAATGATATCTGGTGAAAGACTTTAAGTAATTCCAAACTGGTAAAATATTTATTCTGACCTAACAAAGATAAAATATCGTCAGTACATGGCACTGGGAATCGATCAGGGATCGACTCCTCGTTTAGACGACGGAAGTCTACACAGATACGCCATGTTCGATCTTTTTTCGGTACAATGGAAAATTATAATGGCTGTTCGATTTCCTAATGACCCCTTTTTTTAGCATTTTACCTACTTCATCATATTTTTTCATTCTGGAATTTCATAGGGAGTCTGTCCGAGGGTACATAGATAATTTTCTGCTTGTCCTTCAACCTTATTTGATGCTCGATCACATCTGTTTTTCCTAAGGATCCATCCGTAGTGATATTCAGTTAAAAGTCCAAAAATTTTCTGCTGAATTTCTTCGTCTTGAATGTCTTTATTGATTTTATTTTTAATAGATTGCAAAAGGGATTCATCCGCAACTGATTTAGTGTGATTAATTTCAGCAACGGTAAGAATATGATGTTTATAAACTTCTACATCTAAACTACATCCAAGATATGTTGATTTTTGTGAATTACTAAAGTGGTATTTAAATGATTACAGACTTCAATATTACACTGTTGATGTGAGCCTACTGTATAAATAGCTTGTGTGACGGACAATCCGTAAGTTTTCAAAGTGTCGGAAAGGATTAATATTTCAGATCCCGGTAATGTTTTCTTTACTTGCACTATTAAATTCGAAGGTACGTTTGGCTCGATAGATTGCGTGCAAGATGATATTACGGGTGAACGAGAATTCTGTTGGGTCGCGTATATTATTTCTTTATTGGTGAGACAAGTTATTGGTTCTTCAACGTACGTCACTGTTTTATTTGTTGTCTCATTTTTATCCAAAACTGATTTTAAGGTATTAGAAGACTTATAGAATTTTCCTTTGATATACACGCCGTGCTTGGCAGGGGCTAAGATAATGTTTTGATTGCCCATAGATGGGTATCCTATAATTACAGCTCGATACATATCAATGTTTTGTACAACAACAAATGTATCGCCAAGCGTGCGCTTACCGACCTTGAACTGAACATGAGTTACGCCTATTACATTTAATTCATTATTTCCTATACCGAGAGTCTTACTCCGGATTTCTCTATTGGAAATTTCGAAAACAACAAATGATGTGTCCTCAAATCCATATTATGTGGACTACCAGAGTCAAAAAATAATGTAAATGATTTGTGTTCTAAATTTACAGCATATAATGTTGGTTGTAACTCATTTTGGCTTATTATTGTATGAATTCGTTGCAAATCTACGGGAGCATGCACTGATTTACTTAATTCGGCCGTGTGTTTCATAGGAAAATCTATTGCCTCACAATATGATAAAACATTAAATTGATTATTCAATACTACTGATGTTGACATGAATGACCTTGACCCAACATCACTCTCTTCCCCACTGGAGTTAATTATGTGGTATTTGCTTTGCTCTGCACACTCTGAAAATTAGTCTGACCTTGCGAGGTCTGGTTTGACGACCCAGGATCAGCGTTATTCGAAGAACTGCTTGTTTGTTTCGGATTCTGAACTACACTGACGTTTGGCTGTTTCTTCTTATTGAAATGAGGATTTTTCTTTTTATTTCCATATGGAACTGACTGTGGAATTGACTGTGTATTTCTAGGATTCTGTTGTGTCTTACGCGAGTAGCACTGACTATATGAATGAGTCGAACTATTATCTATCGAACAAAATCTCGTTCTGCAGTCCGCGATCAAGTGACCTTGACGTTTGCAATTATAACACGTCATTCCCGCAACTTGACTATTATTAACTACATTTACTCGTTGTGGCTTTGTTTCATTTTTTGCAAAAACTGGAGTTAACACGGGATCAAGATCAGGACACTTAGACATGTGTTTCTTTATCTGTTTATATACATCCAATTCCGTACTTGCTGGCGTTAACTTTTTATCAAAACACCGCACTAAAGCTTCAGGCAACATAAGTGTCATGCAAGTTAAATACATTAATCGTAAAAAATCTTTCATGGAGATGTTATCTCTAGTAACCCAAGTGGAATTACCTAAAATATCTTGATATTCATTAAGCCTATCGGCTATGAGAGCTGCTCTCTCAATAACATTAAGCCGAGTTATAGTGGCTTGATTAAGTGTATTTCTTAATGTTAAAACTACATCCAAGGCTTCTTCACCGCCATAGACCGCACGTAGCCTAACTTTGAAATCATCCCAGGTAACTGCTTCTTGAAATGAAACACCCCTTAAATACGCACTCGCATCTACTTTAGAAAAGTCTATAAAACTTTTAGCTTCTTGTAATTGTACAAACGGGTCTATGATTTGTTTGGCATTTAAATGGGCATCGACGGATGAAATCCATGACTCCACATTCTGAGGCAAGAACCCATTAACCCGACCCTGAAAAGGAAGGATTGCAGAGCGAGCATTTACTAGTGTCACAAAAGGAAGGGGGTTACCATATCCTGCGGTTGGGTTACTTGGTCCAGGGGCTGGGCTCACAGGGGGCGTCATGTTTACAGTATTTCTTTTCCTATCTCTACGACCCCTTGCAATTCTATCAAAATATCTATATGAATACAGATGTCCACTGCGTAAACGCATAAGCACTAAATGATAAAGATTATAACAAAATTCCCCAAAACAATGATACTAATACAAAGATATTTCCCTAGAACTTCTGAAAGAAAACGGAATACAAAGATATTTCCCGAGAACTTCTGAAAGAAAACGGAATTAGCACAGAGAGAAAAAAAAATTCTAAACGAAAATTCGAAGTTGAACACAGTTTCCTTTAATGAAAGGAAATTGAAGATTAGCAAACAACTCACCACAGTAATAATGGACTATCGACTTGTGGTAACTACATCTCACTGCTCAATACTGAAATGAATAAGAAAATAGTACTTAGCTTCAGTTTATATGGCGAAGTGTGATGTCGTTATTTTCTCTCTCTCTCTCTTGATGTTTGGGTGAATATTTTCGGTCCGATTTCCGTTGAATGTAGTGCTTTCTGGATATGTTGCTTCAATGTTTTGTAAACGTTGAATGTCAATCCTTGGTTTTCTTAGGATGTTGATTGAAGATCCAGTTCCTCAGTTTGTATAACATTCATTTGTTGGTATTAAATGTTTCATTTCTTCGGTGGACTATGATACTTAGTCAAAATTGTAGATTCATTACTGTTGATTTCTTGAAGATCTTTCTCTGGTTTTTAGAGTTTTATTCTCTAGTTCTTGAAGATCTTTCTCTGGTTCTTAGTGTTTTATTTGCTGGTTCTTGAAGATCTTTCTCTGGTTCTTAGAGTTTTACCGCTGCCACCATTTATTAGTGTACTACTGTAGTTAACACACATTTTGGTTCTCTTCAAATGTCATCTTTAATGTGTTATAGATTAGAGTTGGTATGTTACATCTTCAAGTAAAGTCTAAGTAAGTTAACTTTAAAATAGTTTATTCTTTAAGAACAGTGATAACATCTCCATCACAAGAGTATAGCTGGTTTGGTCGGATGACCATTCCGTATGACATCGTAATGTGAACTGATACTAATATCCAATTTCATACTAAAGTTTACACAGGTATCTCAGCATTTATAGAATTATAGTAAACACAACATTTATACCGGAAGATACTTGTTCCGTTCTCACAGACAACTTCTTTCTCACGGGACTTGGTTGTGTTTACTCATCATGAAAAATGTTACATTGCTGAGGTTTGGCAATCGCATCCTGCTTAAAATATTACTATGGCAGTTCTCGCACTTCTCTTACTTCCCCAATGACCTGTAGGTCATGTGTTTTAAACAAGTAATATTTAATATATTATATATATATATATATATATATATATATATATATATATATATATATATATATATATATATATATATATTATTATTATTATTATTATTATTATTATTATTATCATTACTAATATTATTGTTATTATTATCATTACTTGCTAAGCTACAACCCTAGTTGGAAAAGCAGGGTGCAAAAAGCCCAGGTGGCTCCAACGGGTAAATAGCCCAGTAAGGAAAGGAAACAAGGAAAAATGTAAGGTTTTAAGAATAGTTACATTAAAATAAATGTTTCCTATATAGGCTATGAAAATTTAACAAAGCAAGGGGGAAGAAAAATAAGATAGATTAGTGTGCCCGAGTGTACCCTCAAGCAAGAGAACTCTAATCAAAGACAGTGGAAGGCCATGGTACAGAGGCTATGGCACTACCGAGGACTAGAGAACGATGGTTTGATTTTGGAGTGCCTTTTTACAAGAAGAGCGGCTTACCATAGCTAAAGAGTCTCTTCTGCTCTTACCAAGAGGAAAGTGGCCACTGAACAATTACAGTGCAATAGTTAACCCCTTGGGTGGAGAAGAATTGTTTGGCAATCTCAGTGTTGTCAGGTGTATTAGGACAGGGGAGAATATGTAAAGAATAGGCCAGACTATTCAGTGTATATAAAGGGAAAGGGAAAATGAACCGTAACCAGAAGAAAAGATCCTCTGTATTACGGTCTGGCCAGTGAAAAGGACCCCATTATTCTCTAGCGTAGCATCTCAACTGGTGGCTTGTGCCCTGGTCAACCTACTACCGATATATATATATATATATATATATATATATATATATATATATATATATATATATATATATATATATATATATATATATATATATATATATATATATATATATATATATATATATATACATTGTGTCAAATATAAGG
The DNA here is from genome assembly GCF_036898095.1 of Palaemon carinicauda. Taxonomy (NCBI): domain Eukaryota; kingdom Metazoa; phylum Arthropoda; class Malacostraca; order Decapoda; family Palaemonidae; genus Palaemon; species Palaemon carinicauda. The sequence goes on along the minus strand of NC_090760.1, from coordinate 38,299,422 downwards.
AAATGAATAATAGAGAATTAATTAGAAAAAAAAACACCGTTTATGTGTGAATAATGTCATTATATAATGTTAAAATTCTAGCGTTAGGTTATTTTCTTATGTCATCCTATTAGTATGCTCTCGAGCCAAACACAATTGATAGCCGAGTATGTTATTTGAATTCTCTTTAGAAACGGTTTTTTTTTTTCTGTAAGGTAGTTCCCTGAATAGTTGTGTTCAGATATTTAACCCAAAATAGATTATTGTGAATACTTCTGGCCATATTCTATTTTATCCTCATCTTCAAATAATTCTTCCATTAACTTGTTTTATCTTAATCCTATACTGTATATCATTATTCCATTTCCTGATTTAATGCTGAAACATAACATTGACGTCAAAATTACGAGTCACCACTGATATATACATACACACAAACACACACACCCACACACACACACGCACACACACATATATATATACATATATATGTATGTATATATATATATATATATATATATATATATATATATATATATATATATATATATATATATATATATATATATATATATATATATATATATATATATATATATATATATATATATATATATATATATATATATATATATATATATATATATATATATATATATATATATATATATATATATATATATATATATATATATATATATATATATATATATATATATATTCTTTTATGCACCCAAATAGAAACAGTGTTTTTCTCTCTCTGATTTGTTTATATGTACTGTACTTAGAAACAAAACTATAATGTATTTATATATTATATATAAGTCTATAAGGCAAATGAATAACAATGATAGCAATTATGAGCACTTTTGCAATGCAAAGAAACAAAAAAAAAATTCAACTATAGAATATGAGTGGTTTTCTGCAAAACATCACCCATTCAGAAGAACAATGCGACAGAATTTAAATGACGTAAAATAAATTAAATAAACTTTCAATGAATATAAAACATTATGCAATTGAAGAGTCACAATTACTTTTCAGTGCTTCCACATTGAAATGATTTCCTAAGTAAAACATTTCTTCAGGAACAAGGCAAAAGCTGCCTTGACTAAATTGAGCTATTCGCTAGTGATTAGGTAACTTCAATTTAAATGCTGGCCTACAAAATATCAGTAGTTGATTCATTTTATTATTACACTTGTAAAAATCCTGTGTATAACATTATCATACTCATTCCCAAAATTTTAGTCTATGATCTGGCAACTGATCAGAGAAGTCTGGTTTAAGTAACTAAGGGCTACGATGGACTACAAGAAATCGAGATCGAGCAAGTGTGGCAATGGCCAGTTTTAAGTGTTCGGCGGTTTTCAGGTATTAACTAAGACGGGATAAAGATTAAATTCATTGATGAACAATAAGCCTTATTTCGTAAGATAACAATTACAAGTCTATCTAATAAGCTATAGTTAAGTTCAGGCCTAGAATTAAGAGAGAGAGAGAGAGAGAGAGAGAGAGAGAGAGAGAGAGAGAGAGAGAGAGAGAGAGAGAGAGAGAGAGAGACAGGTGGGGGTTGGTGTTTGGGGGTTAAGGCGCAGGTTTGCAAAATAAAGCTACGGTCACAATTGCTCTACGAACGCCGTACAAACGATTTTTTTACCATTTCGTACGATTTTAGAGCCACTTCGTACGATCTTCTTAAGGCAGCCTTATAAGAATCTGCGTTCGCAGCGCGTTCGTAAGTTCGTAGCCAGGCCGATGATCTTGTCAAACTTTTTCTACGAACGCCTTACGAAACCCCTCTTAGTGCGGCGGCTGTACCAACGCCTTAAGAATGATGCAAGATTTTCGTAAGAAATTTAGCCTTTTGAGACGCAAGATGTGTTCTCGTATGCCGCACAAATACATTACGTTGTTCTTCAGGGTCTCGTAAGGCGTTCCTGCGAACCACATAAGAAAAAAAGTTACGTACGTCGTTCATACGAACGTATTATGGCTTTCGTAAGGCGGAAGTATGATGTGCTTGAGGCGAACGTACGTCATTCGTAGTGTTACAAGGTACGGCATATGAAGGCCGAGTGCATGCCGTGTGCATCATCATTTTGTGCTTTTTCGGGAGTAGACATGGGACCCAAAAAGGGACGTAAGAGAAAGGATCCGGAGAGAGTTGGGATGGAGGACGATAGAGAAATCAACAGAATGGTTCAGCCACAAGAGCTGCCTGTTAGTGAAGAGGTAGTATTTGAAGAGGAGTCAGTAGGTGTATCAGAGGAAATGGAGGAGGAAGGAAAGGCGACCGGCAAGCAGAGGATATATAACAATCAATATGTGAAAAAAACGTACGATCTTCTTACCAATGACGTGAGAGTTGTGCAAGTTGCACGTAGGTTGGACATGCGGCCATCGTATGGCATAAGCTTTCGCCAGATGACCTTAAGTTTGCCTTAGGGAAGTCCTAAGTCAACCTTACGGAGAACGTAAGAATTCTATGGCCCTAGAAATCACCTCTTTTCTTAAGGCTTCCGCAGGTTGATATCAAGAATTTTTACGGCACCCGTACGAACTTCCTAAGAAGGCCGTGCGAAATTATGTCCACCTTCACGAATGTCTATGAACTCTAGAATTCGTACGAATTTCCAATTCGTACGAATCAATCGTTCGCACGGGCAATTGTTACCGTAGCAGAAGACAGTTCAGAGGCAGGAGTAATAATTACCAATGAAGACAATGGATTATTAGAAACACTGTAGCTGAGTGAACAAATCCTAATCACACAGGAAGAGAAAAGGTTACGAGGAGCCAGAAGGATAAAAATGTTGTCCAAGAAAATATTTCAGATAAGTTATGAGACAAACAGAAAATAGTATTCATCCTTTCAGAACACAAGTCAAAGAATTGTCTAGAAAAAAAAAAAAATCAAATAAAGCTACTAATAACGTAGATAAGATATAAGGAGCTGGCTGATCTAATCATACTTTCAAGCCCTTTTATTAAAAGATTCAGAATTTTTTAACATATTTTAATAACATCTAAATACTTTAACCATCCTGTAAGAAGGGGGCAGGCAATTACCGACATAAAGGTAATTTTTCTGGAGTAGTTCTTGAGAGGTGCGGGTTGTTATGTGTAACATCGTTCATATAGGTGTCAATAGTATTTCAAATAAAAGAAATTACATCTGATGCATTGCAGGTCTTTAAAATGAGCTGAATTTTATACACAACATATATCATATACTATATTTTTTATGAATGTATTTTTTTTTTTTTTTTTTTTTTTTTGCGATTTAACAAGGAAATCAGTTCATTATCATAAACATGTTTAAGAAACTCTTAACATCAGAGGTACTATCATTTTATGGTTTACAACATTAGACTCTCTTTGACTTTCCCTCGAGATTAATCGACAGTGAATAGTTTTATTTCACGAGGCTACTTTACCACTAATGAGAACACGAGTTTTTCTAATGAAGACTTTCCAATCCCTTTAATTACACCAGTCAAGAATTAGTGTGATCATGGGACCACGGTTGGGGTGGGAATTAGTATATTAGCTTCCAAAGGCTTCTTAACTGAACCCCGATTAAGCCCCAAATCATGATTTATCGTGAAACTCTTTTTTCTTTATATATGAAGGGCTTCATTAACTACTGAATCCCAATATTTTATTGCCATCGTTCTCTCCTATTTGCTGTAAGTACTAATTTACGACCACTGAGTCCGCCAATTGCATTAGATAGAAGCCGGGGTTAATGTCTTCATTGTTATTGGTAATAACGATTATTCAGAAGATCAAAAATGTTACTTTGCTAGAATTTTCTGTTTGAGATTCATATGAACTTCCAAATCTCTATTCTCTCTTTTTCTCTGTTAATGATTGAATGAAATATTATCTTTCCATGGAAATGTGATCCAGAATTTCATTATTAGGAGCCTTATGATAATTTTTGGTAATCAAGAATACTGCTGTTTTAGGTTTTCTTTGATGTATTGGAGAAGATATGAAGGTAAAAGGTGCACGAACTATGTTTACTCTTACAATATTATCTATAGTTATGTTCTCACTAATTACAATTTTATCCATAATCACTATATAAAGTAAAACATTTTCACGTGATATAAAATAATTGATAATATTAGCTGACACGATGTTCTACTTTTTCCAAGGAAAAAGGTACCTGGGTGTAGTTATGGGAAGGTTCGACGACCCAGTGGCCCAAGAGCTCACTGCCAAACTTTGATTAGAAAAGGGAAAAGTTCTAACAGAGGATCCAACCTATTTTTCGATGAATAATATTAGGACATTTCTTGGACAAATGTTTCTGGTAGCCAAGCAGCAACTTTGATATGATTTTTTTTTTCATTGATCATTGATCATTGGATCTAAAAAAACATAGAACCAAAATGAGGCATTAGCTTTTTATCGGGAAATTCTTTCTTACCCATTACAACATTGCCTGTTTTCTCTTGTATAGTACAATGGACAGACGAAGACGTATAAAATAATTTTTGAAAAGCTTAAATGAATAATTTAAAAAAAATTATTTACCCATTTTCTTTCTCCAATTGCAGTTCAGTTCTATTACGTGACGATATTCATTGATTCATATTTTCGGTATGTGTGCGAGATGCTTATTATTTTGCTTCTAAATTAATTGAAAATCATTTACTTATCAACAGGAAAACCAACAGTAATATGAATATAGTGAGATATTGACATAGCTGAGCATATGAGATTTGATAAGTAGTCGATAGTTTTCTCTTTCTAACAAACCATATTGATTTTTATTTTAATCATTGAGACCTTGGCCCACTATTGAAGAACATAATGCTCACAGCCAACCGTTTTTCCCAAAGAATAAGTCTTGAGTAGATGTATTTTTTGAAGCATTCAGTAATTAATTTATCTGTAAATATTATTGTGGTTTTTATTAACCCTTGAGCTGGCAAAAACTCTGAAACATAACAATTATAACTAACTATTACGATGTTTAAAAATATTAATTTCTTTACAGAATGAGAGAGAGAGAGAGAGAGAGAGAGAGAGAGAGAGAGAGAGAGAGAGAGAGAGAGAGAGAGAGAGAGAGAGAGAGAGAGAGAGATAGTTTAATCATAAATTCTAAACACGTAATTATTTGCACACTGATTTACTTGATTTTTTCTTAAAATCTCTTTCAAGCATTTTTAGTGTTTTAGTCATGTGATGATTCATTTTACAATAAATTTGGTTGCGTAGCTCTCTCTTGAGCAGAGTTATGTTGGCTACATAAATATACTGATTATGTACAACATACTGTATAATAAATTTTTACCATTCACTGATATACCTACTATAGAAACTAGAAAAGAAATAAACAGAAAACTACTATGATAAAAATCTCAAGCAATCGAAATTACTCATTAATCCCGGAAATAGGTAGTTCTTTTGTCTCATAACGTATTCGTTTATAATAAGAAAATAGAAGCAAACTTGAATTAATGTTAATGAATTAAATAGCTGAACGTGGAATTTATGATTTTATACAGAACATTCGACATAGCAATGGAACTTGACAGGAAGTGTAGTGTCATGTGTCATTTGAAGTGACCAAACCTAAATATTTATGATAGAGATGATTCGGAGTGTCAGAGTATGTTAAAAAAGAAAACAAAAATAGAGAAAATTGTTGCTAGTAAAAACAAAGAGATGAACAGATATATGCAATTCATTATTAGATAACGATGTGATTCATAGATAACATGCCAAAAGGATAATATGTGGCTGATAATACTTTATTGATTAGGAAAAATAGAGAGAAATTGCTGACACTAGTAAAAGACTCTTTATGGACAGAGTAGGAATTAGACATAATGTGGTAGGAGTATCTTGGTGGGAATATTGATCATGGGAAATGAAAAATAAATAATCTAATCAATGGTCGTCTTGTTTATGCATTCAGTATTAAATGTAAAAAATGATAGTAACAAAAGGATGAACAAAATAGAAAATATGTTAATAGAGAAATAGTAGGAAATATGTAAAAGTGTACATACAAAGTATAATAAAAACATATAATGAATCAATGAGACAAATTGCTTTTAAGAAAACTGAAAATGTATGTAGTAAACCCCCACAAAAAATAGAATACTAACATTTTTGAAGATTTGTTTCCACTGCGTATGTACAGTAAGATAAATTGGATGGTGTGCAAATGAGAGAAAAAGTAAAAAATAGAAAATCTAGCATAAAATAAGGAGTCAATGTTTCGAAATGTCATATGAAGAGAGAGGTTGTTATTGCAGAGAAAGGTTGTTGATGTAGATTTCCTGTCTCCTGCAACTATGAAGCTCTCAACCGAAAAAAGGAGTTATGATATTCAATAGTCAACATTACAGATGTTCCTACTTGGTATAGGAAAATCTTTATATATATATATATATATATATATATATATATATATATATATATATATATATATATATATATATATATATATATATACATATATATATATATATATATATATATATATATATATATATATATATATATATATATATATATATATATATATATATATATATATATATATACATATATATATATATATATATATATATATATATATATATATATATATATATATATATATATATATATGTATATATATATATATACACACACACATATATATATATATATATATATATATATATATATATATATATATATATATATATATATATATGTATATATACATACATATATATATATATATATATATATATATATATATATATATGTGTATACAAACATATATATATATATATATATATATATATATATATATATATATATATATATATATATATACAGTATATACACACACACACACACATATATATATATATATATATATATATATATATATATATATATATATATATATATATATATATATATATATATATATATATATGTATATATATATATATATATATATATATCTTTATTTGACAAAACTAGGGTTCGATCCTAACGAGTTGCAGCAAAAATATATATTTCCATTTGAACATGATATCGTGTCAATTTTCAATAAACACACACACACACACGCATCTATATATATATATATATATATATATATATATATATATATATATATATATATATATATATATATATCAAATAAGCCATATATATTAATACATTAAAGTCTGGATTCTCTTAACGACCTCGGGATCAGAGCCCCAGGCGGAACCGCCCAAAGACTATAATATCGGACTGGCGGGGATTTGAACCCTCGTCCAGGATATCTGTATGCCAGTGACCATACCACTCAGCCACGAAGAAAGATAAAAGTCAATGACGATTCTTCTGTACATATCCCTGTCAAATTCAGGTTTTCTGTACTTAGAATTGAAATCAACCCATCTTCACCATCGTAGCTAATTGGTAGGTTTGGGACTTGGCATTCGAATAATGATAAATTCTTGCACATTTATACGTGTTTCTTTCATATTTCAAATAAGCCATATATATTAATACACTAAAGTTTGGATTCTCTTAACGACCTCGGGATCAGAGCCTCAGGCGGAACCGCCCAAAGACTATAATATCGGACCGGCGGGGAATTGAACCCTCGTCCTGGATATCTGTATGCCAGTGACCATACCACTCATCCACGAAGAAAGATAAAAGTCAATGACAATTCTTCTGTACATATCCCTGTCAAATTCAGTTTTACTGTACTTAGAATTGAAATCAACCCATCTTCACCATCGTAGCTAATTGGTAGGTTTAGGACTTGGCATTCAAATAAAAGAACTTTCTAAGTAAATCGAGTCGTTCTTTTGAAGTTTATTCCTAAATTCAGGCAAAAAGTAGTCCCTATGTACTGAAATACTCATCAAGTTTTCATTTATAACTATCAATGGTCGTTGTATTGTATAAATTGTAAAGAGAAGTGTACTAGAATTTTGTGGAGTCAATATAGAAGATATAACAATTATGTTACTTTAAAGAATAAGATGATATCAGTGAAAAAAAAAAAAATAAATGTTACCAGCCTTAGACTGACTTTTCGTTTCTCTTTTTCCGTATAGCCATTGACTGGTGCGTGAAATTGAGTATCCCTGTTCGTAATGGGCTTCCTGGTAAAAAGAAAAATGTAGAAAAGGACATATTCTTTTGTTTCCGAGCGTGCCCTGTCAAGGACGTTAACTTTCAACCTTACATTTTCGTATGTAAAAGTTGACGGGCTGGATCAGTCAGGATTTTAATCTGAAATAGGCCTAAAATTCAAGCGAAAAAGAATGGAAGATGTGAATGCGGATAACTATGATACCAGAGCATTTTGTAGAAAACTACTATTCCAAATGCAACCGTAGTTTTGAGAATTTAAGACATAGTTTGAAGCTAGTTAAAGAAATGCAGCAAATGTCAAGCAAAACTTATGAGGAGTCAAAATGACTCACACTTTGTAAATTCTTATGATAATTTCATTATTCATCCTTAACCTTCCTTTTCATTTTGCAACTACAGCTGTGAAATACCACTTTTTATTAGATTTTATTCCTAAAACTTGTAAGCTTACTTTTAGCATCGTGTTGCAAACATTGGTGAAACAAAGAAACAACTAATATGGTTATTACTGTTAAATAAAGAAAACTAAGCAAAATCCAGGCATATTTACAGAATTTGCATTTCTTTGACAACCAGTTCCTACAGATCATTTTTATTTGGTCAAATAATTTTTCAAATCTCAACGGCTCTCATCTAGAAACACATCATCAACATTATTATTATTATTATTATTATTATTATTATTATTATTATTATTATTATTATTATTATTATTATTATTATTATTATTATTATTATTATTATTATTATTATTATTATAAGCTAAGCTATAACCCTAGTTGGAAAAGTAAGATGCTATAAACCAAAGGGCTCCAACAGCAAACAAATAGCCCAGTTAGGAATGGGAACAAGGAAATAAATTACAAGAGAAGAAATTTACAATTATAAAAAAATAAGAACAATAACAATATTGAAT
>NC_090760.1:38272903-38287903 GCF_036898095.1 Palaemon carinicauda | reverse complement strand
AAGTCATGCTCCCTGGATATTTTTCGGCCTCTTCGAATCAGTAAACTTTTTTATCTCATTCTTCATCAGTGTCGTCATCATTAAATGAGCCTTCAAATTCAATAATCCCCTGCTCCTCCTCCTCCTCTTCCTCCATGTTGCTACATGTCTGTAACTTGCAAAGGTATGTGCACCTCATTCTGTTCTGTAGGCAAGAACAACTCTCCTCCAAGCACTGCTTTTGACAGTTGCAGGCAATCAACTCCAAGACAGCCTCAGGGGCAGGTGGTGCGTCGCCCCAGTCGATCACTAACTCTCCTTCATCAACCTTCCACCCATGGCCAACTGGAGAAGGAATATATGGATTCCTTTCCAAACTTCTTTTCCAGATAGCACACTGATAGTTGGCTCTCTTGCAGTGTTTGAGCAAGGAAGATGCACATGGTGGCAGTTGCCAAGACTTAGCATCACCTTTCTTCGAACAAAAAATGGAGAAACACAACTCATTTATGCTGTTAATTGTTGTCCTGGCACTATAAAGGGAACATGTTAGTGCCTCTAGTTGTTTGATGGCTTGGTTCGATAGGACCCATGATTGGCCTAATGACTGCAGGGTTGTCATGTAGTCTTTATCATTTTAAAAGACGGAGAGCTGAGACTTTGCCCATGCCGGCAAAGCTGCTCACAGTGTCACAGCCTGTGAAGGAGTAGAGACTAAGAAGGCAGGCACATTTTTCGAGACCGAGAAGATCTGAAGCCTTCTTAGCGTCTATATATTCAGTACGCATCTTTGAGCCCACTTTGAAATATACATGGCATGCTAACTTTGGTGTAAAAGCCAGAGCCAAAATGAAGACATCAGTGTCTGGTGATACGATGACAACAGCTGACAGACGTCAGAGACTGAGTCTTTTGTAACTCGTATGCATTGATCTCCATGTGTTAGGAAAAGCTCTTTCTTGTCCAGCCTTTCACGTAGACTTTGATCATTGCTCCATTCATCAACAAGAAACTCAGTCAGTTGGGTCTTGTTGTTTCCATTATGTAGAAAATTCTTCCACTGCTTCAAACTGCTTCAAACATCAATTCGGCAGTTAACTCTCCCCTCCCTCAGGATCGCAGAGAAGATAGACTTGGGAGCTTCTCTAAAGGAGACATTTGTGGTGTTGGCCATTATTTTCTGTACAATGGCCATTTCATCAATGATGCAAGCTGAATTAGAGAGGGATGGTATCGGCTGGTGGAAGATCCTTTCTCAGACGTTTGGAGAGCTGTGCCTTATTGGTCTTTCGTAGGGTGCCTTCAGGGTTTGCTAATGCCCAAGGTATAGAACCAAGATGATAGGACAGCACATTCCTCATGTCCAGCTTTCTTCTGTCCAATGAGCGTCAGTTTTGCAAACAGGTTTCTGTCAGCAGCTATGATGACACTGCGTCCTTGTATTTTCACAGAACTCCTCATTTTGATTTCTTCAATGGGACAGAAAAACTCTTGGTGGAGCTGATGTCAAGCCCTTCATTGTAAAATTCTTTAAATGCTAAAGTTCCCTTAACCTTGGCCCCTAAAAGACCTTTTGCAATATTGTCATTAGCGATCATTCCTGTGGTAGGCTGATTAGCTCAGAGGAGACACTGAATGGATTTCTCCAGTTTTCATCCAACATGCTGACCAACATTGATACTGCCCTTTCATCGCTCTTTATCTGTGATGCAGTGAGATCAGGGTGGCAAAATGGTTGTCTACTCCTCAATGCACTTTTCATTAAACCAAAAAATGAACTTTTGTACTTTGCAGTCAGGTATTATCTGTGTACTGCACTTGGCCTGAGGCTGAAACCTTTTGTGCCTCCTGGTGTCTGGGTGTCTTCATTCACTGTCTCTTCAATGGCCTAATCCACAGGAATCCTTCAAAATGGATTAGCAGGTCCAATTTGAATGGAAAACCCGCCGTTCTGGGGGTGCTCCAGGGCATCTGGGTGCTCTGTTGACAGGTTTGTCATCTCAGCGTAACATGTGCTAAGATACCGGGCATAGTTGTGCTTATTATATGCAAAAGACCATGGTATCATGTCTTTGATAGCAGACAGATGGAGACACCAATTTTCTTCTCTAGAAGCTCGCAGCATGTTCAACATGATGTCTACCATGTCCAAGTACGACATCCAAAATTATGCTAGATCCCCTCGATCCTAGCGCAGACTCTCTTTGTATGCCTCAAATCATTCAGTCATTGAAACAAATGCTTGGGTGCTCAGTGTCTCTGTGAAGGTCTCCTGGCATATATCTTGGGAAATGTGTTGACCAAGTTTCGAATGGCAATTTCATCTTCTCCATGTATTTTTAAGAACCTTTTCCAGACAAGTTGATGCAGAGTTTCATACAATAGTTTGTGGAACCTAACTGAACGATTGTACTGTTTTCCCAAAAGTAGCTTTTCTACTGACCCCTTAGCAATGAGACCTGATTCAATGCAATGTGCCCATCTGAGGAACGACTTCTGAAAATGTATCTCTCTGCTTCCAAATTATTCCAGTTGCTTTGGCATATAGTGCTTGGTTAAACACAACGATGATGCTACTAATACCTAATGATCTTCTGATTAGTTGAGACTGGCACAACACCTCATGGACAGTAGACAGCTCAGTGGCAGGGGCATTTATTGTGGGTGGAAAGTTTTCACAGAGCATGGTATGAAGGCTGCTCCATCTTTCATCTCCTCTGTTACTGGGGGCCATGGCATTTTGACATCATGCTGTTTGACATCATTTATCAGAATAGTGGACAAGTTTCGCATCATGACATGTATATTTGAGGTGTTCTGCCTAGTAGCTAGGAGTTCCTCTTTAAGTTTTTCGTTTTCTATGACAAGCTAAGAAAGGGAAAGGTTATCAGGATACACCAGCAATTTACCCATCTCATTTGGTATTACATGAATACTCTCCCCAAACTCCCCCTCAATCTTTCTACGAATGTGCTTTTTAGTTGAGACTTTAACATCCTCGAGGCCTACACCAGATTCTACAAACAGATCAAGCAGGTATTTATATAATTCAGTCACTTGAGGCTTCTCAAATATAACATGTATTTAAATAGTCTACTATAACAAAGCTCTTCAGTCTTGGCATACTCCTCGTTTGGGTCCAATGCCACCGGATTAGCACTACCGTCAGAAGAGGAAGGAAAACTAGGTTTGGTATACCTACGGTAGCAAGAACGGTAGTAGCGGCCCTCAGCTGCAACTAGGTCTCGCGACATAATCGCTATCATTCTCTGATCACTTTTGTCAATTGCTGCTTGCCTAACTGTCTGGTCAGAACGAAGTTCTACACATTGAACCAAAGGCTCTCTTGTCTTGGTCTTCGTGAGATATTTACTGCTTTTCAGACAGAAAATGCAAACAGGTTCATATACGCGTGATGATGATGATGATGTTAGGCTTGCAGATGAATTCCTCCGGTTAAGTTCTCTTTACCCGACTCCCTGGCTTCCCTTCAGATGCTAATCTTTTGATAGCATCCAGGTCACGTTTCTTAACGAACTTATTCCTGCATCCCCTGTGATATAGGACTTGTGGTACCTCATCATCTCTGGCAGTGGCAGCAATCCTAAGAATTTCGGCATGCTTCCGAATCTCAGTTGCTTTTAGGAGCCATTTCCACAATGCACGATCCTGGGGTGAATTCAACTCAAGGTCCGTATCATTGTATTCAAAGATACAGGAATTGCGTGTCAACTTGCACGGCAACAGTACTTGGTCTAGATCAGGGGAACTCTCCATGATAGACGAGAAAATAAAAAGGAGATTAGACACTTAGTTGTATACAATTCTAAATAATGCTAAGACCCTATGACCTTATCATAATGTAAAATGTACAGTGCTCTATCTCAATACATTGTAGTCTGTTTAGAAGTTATTTCAGAGAATTCAAAGGGGTACCAGTTTTAAATGGGTTAAAGGGCTGTCAAATGACTTCGTCCCTTGTAAACCCGACAAAATGTAACTTAATATATGCATATTGCAATATTTTAATGGTTAAAAACAGATTTCAGTAAAACATGCATACTAATTGATCAGAATATTGAGTAATTTAATTTTGTTTCTTCTCTGGCAAAAAATGGGCTTTTTAAAAAAATGTGTGAAGTACCGTTAAGTATCATACCTCAGATACAAATAAATTTAACATTTCTAGGCATAAAAAGGATTTGGACACTTATTATTTCCAATCTGAGCCCATTTCAGGGGAAAAAATTTTCATTGGTTTAGTAGGTGGGGTAATTTTTTGAACAGAGCTACTGATTTTAGACAAGGGCAAAATCTTGTGACCTTTTGACCTCTAGTGACCTACTTCATTAACATATGGGTAAATACGATATATAATTATGTAGAACATAAAATTCCCAATATTTTGAGTGGTCATACGTAGCAATTGGACCATTACTTCAAAAGATATTGCCATTTATATTTCACCTACCCCAAAATTTAGGATCCCATATTGGGACCATTCGTAGATCATCATAAGGTGATTATTAGCATTAAGCTACTGCTCTAAGTTGGCTTCAAACTTTTTTTACATCTATGGATATATACCTATCAAGAAAACACAGTGACATTTTGCCACCCCAGGTGGTACCAACATCTGATCTGGCTCATGGACTATGTGTGATTTAGCCTGTGGCTCTGATCCCGAGGTCGTTAAGAGAATCCAGACATTATTGTATCAAATATATATGACTTATTTGAACATAATTATATATATATATATATATATATATATATATATATATATATATATATATATATATATATATATATATATATATATATATATATATATATATATATATATATATATATATATATATAAGTGAATACATATAAATTATTATATATATTATATGCTACTTATAACTCAAAGGGCTATGGAAAGAATGATAATGGGAATAATACTGAGAGACAGAAAAGGGGCAACATGGATACGAGGGCAAACTAAAAGTAGAAGATAATCTAACAAAATTTAAGAAAAAGAAATGGACATAGGCAGGGCATATAATGAGAATGACATATATTAGATGGACATTATGAATAAGAGAATGGATCCTTAGAGATAGGAAAAGAAGCAGGGGAAGGAGAGGAAAATGAATAGACGACCTAAGAAAATATTTGGGAAAAGACTGGTATAGAAAGACCATGAACAAAAGTGATTAGATGGAGATGTCTGAGGGCTTTGTTCCGCAGTGGACTAGTAACGGCTAATGATGATGATGATGATGATGAAGATGATGATGATGTTAATATGTACACACACACAAACACACACATATAAATATATATATATATATATATATATATATATATATATATATATATATATATATATATATATATATATATATATATAAATATATATATATATATATATATATATATATATATATATATATATATATATATATATATATATATATATATATATATATATATATATATATATATATATATATATATATATATATATATATATATATTATATATACACACACACACACACACATATATATATATATATATATATATATATATATATATATATATATATATATATATATATCATATATATATTATATACACACACACACACACACACACATATATATATATATATATATATATATATATATACCGTATAAATATTATTTATTTATTTCTTTAGATAAAGTGGGTGTTTGTTTGAATGAAGATTTTTCCAAAAAGGATAAATTACATTCCACACTAAATGTAATTTTATAACGCTTTCTGGAAGCGGAGTGAGGGGGAAGGGTTGGAGGTGTGGAGTGGAACGGCAAATTCCTTGTATCAGTGAATTCATTTATTTGTAAAGAGAGAGAGAGAGAGAGAGAGAGAGAGAGAGAGAGAGAGAGAGAGAGAGAGAGAGAGAGAGAGAGAGAGAGAGAGCATTTTAAAACCTTTCCTCACGGATCAACCTTTAATTAATAAGTTGACAATCAAGGTAACATTCCTAAAATAGAAAGACACTTGAAGAGTTTTCCGACTGAAGTAGCGACCCATTTGCATATCTTACTATTCTACCTAGTCTGTCTGCGTTGGATTCAAAGGTTACCTTTCTTTATTCATCCAAGGACGATTTTATTGTGGATTAAACCAAAAAAAAGGAATATGCTTTGCCTCCATCAAGTAAGATACTTTCTTTTCATCAGTTAGCAGGGTCACGGGATTAATGATAAACAATCTTCTTGATATTTCATGAAAATAATTCTTGTTTTTGGCAATAAATGACTAGATTTTGGTATGGATGTAAGTTTGGAAATGTTTCAATGACATTCCACTTTTTTGAGTAAGTCATTGACTCATGTTATTGAAAAGTCAAATTTTCTGTTAAGAAAATTACTCTTATTGCTTTATTGATTAGGTCACAACATACTTTAAGGAAACTTGGCATGTGTTAGAATAGTAGCTATTCTAATCAAAAGTTTGTAGTTCGATCCTTCTTTTTTGAGTAATCACTTTTATATTGCTCAGTTAATACACATGTAGTTGAGGTTTCTTAGCCATTTTAGAATCTATGTCTTTTTTTTTTTATTTAAATCCAATCAAGTAAAGCTTGAAATATATCTTCAATAGAAAAATATTTTGCTTATTTGCACTGTCGAAAAATAGGATTTAAAACTAAACATGATTCATTATAATAAAATGCAATCTAGAAACTAGATGGTAACAATAATGCTCTTTTATTTCTGTTTATGACGATAAAGATTACATTCCTCATTATCATTGTCTTTTTAATAGGCTTTGATAATCTGAGATCATAGTATTGGTATGACAGAATTGGTGAGGGCTTTAGCTTCCTACCATCAAAGAGGTGGTCTAGAAAGAAACCCAAAAAGATTAGGGCTATCTGGCATGGGGCCCTGAGGAAAGCCATTCTGGTGTAAGACATTTTGCATCTCATCCTATAACTAATGTTGACAGCCAAGAAGTCTTCAATGAAAGAGAAAATTCAGGCGTGAACGTTCTGAGTCAGAAAGGAGGGAGCAGAAATGTTTAGACTCCCTTCTGTGTGACACAACTCTGCTGATCAAAGAGGGTTTAATTTCAGTCTCAGATGCTGAAGTAGTGGAAACCACAGAATGTTTGGTCGCAGAGAAGCCTTGAGCACAGTTGTCCTAGTAAAGTCAGCTACCATCTTCAGAACGTTAAAACTGAAACTATTTGGAGGAAACAAATGTCAAAGTCAGTCACTTAAAATCTGGTAAAATGCATCTTCTTGTAATTGTTAATTGTTCGTGAGTCCACATTTGGAGATACATAGATTGGAAATTTGTAGTTCTCTATTGTCGCAAACAGATCCAGGTTGGCTGGTCCTTTTACTGGCGAGACAGTACTGCTTTGTTTCCCTATCTCTGATTACGGTAATTTTTCGTTTGCCTACACACACACACTGAATAGTCAGACCTACTCTTTTCACATTCACCTCTGTCTTCATACTGATATAGTTTGTATACTTAACTGTCTAACGATTGTTATTCTCCGAAGTAATATTCATATAACTGTTATGCTAATTATTGCTGTAATAGTTCTTAACTGCTTTTGCTGTAACTATCATAATTATTGTTTACTTCCTGTATATACTATTTCTCAGTATTCAGTACTGAACTGTATCTTGTACCGTGAGGTTTGGAAAATAAATATCAAAAGAAACCGCTGTGTTTGTCAAACCATGACTGGTGGCAGCAGCTCAGAATCCACGCCTACCGAACATAATGCTGTTGCAAAGGAGATTATGCTGAGTGTATCTTTTGGGAAGGATGTGTCTCCAATGTCTTGGCAGTCCTTTTCATCGCATTTCTCTTTAGTAAAGCAAGCAGACTTACAACGAGATTTACCGTCTTGTCACGGCACAGGATATCGGGCCCTCATGCTGAGATTACAATTTAGGGGACCAACAGCCAACTATGTAGAGCAACAGGCATTACAGGACACTGAGTGGGGTAAGGACGATGTTGCAGTTATGGACAGACTTGCGCAGCGTATTCTCACAGTGGATGCAATTGAAGTAAGGATTCTGAGGTTTGAGGAATCTATACAGTTGCAGGGTGAGAGTCTCAGTGATTATATGACTCGTCTGCAACTGTTGGCAGGTCAAGCATTTGCTAAAGAACCAGCTGATATTGTACCAAAGCGTGTTGTATGTCGATTTCTCTCACGGTGTCACGATGCAGATGTTCGATCCCAATTGATTAGAGAGAAGTGGATGGAGTCAGAGGAGACTGCCAAGTCGTATGATGCGGTGGTGAAAATTACATTGGCAGCGTTGTCTACTAAATGAGCAACTAAAGCAACAGGACCTAGGAATCCCAGTGTCCATGTGAATCAAATTGAGGGTACGTTCAATGTTTGTTTGATGGAGGACACACCGGAAACTATGGAGGTTTCAACTGTACGAGGAAATGCTGGATCATGGGGCAGCAATAAGAGGGAATCCTATTCTTCTCGTAAATTTAAGTGCTATTATTGTAAAATGACACATGTGGGTGGATGGAAAGCATGTGCACAAAGGAGTGATGAAAATCCTGCTTGGTACCCTCCCTAGGTTCAAAGGAGAAATTTTCAGTGAGGACTGCTCCACACGGGAGCTTGGAGCAGTCTGTACAAATGAATTCTACTTCTGCTTTCCAACATACTATGGCTTTGGTGCAGCCAAAGGGGAAGGGTCAAATGAGATATTGGCATGTGCTCTCCAGCCGAGCAGCAACTCAGATATTGAAAAATATTACAAATTACGTTACTGTGGAGATGATGAAAACTAAGTATAATGCTTTGGTGGACACCGGAAGTGATTATTCTTTAGTTTCTGAGGATATCTTGATTGATGCTCAGAAATCTTTTGTCAGCTCGAGTAATATTACAGCTTACGGAGCGAGCAGTGAAGAACTTCAAATTGAGGGAGAAATTCTGATGGATGTAAAGCTAGGTAAAAACATAGGTTCTTTGTGGTATCTAAACTTGTTACTAGAGTGATACTTGGGATGGACTTGTGGATAAAACTTGGCACAGTCACTCTAAATTTGACAAGAGGGAGGTTGCGAGTGGATTCAATAGAATTATTATTGTTATTGAATACTGGGGAAAGGACACAATCACACAAATCATTCTCTGATGGAGTGGTGAAGCTCATTGTTAGAGCTGAGAATGCAGTTGTGATACCTCCTAGGACAGAATTATATATATGCTGCTCAGTTGATCTGATGGTTCCAGATGAGCAGTATTTGTTGTGTCCCCGACGCCTTGACGGTTCTCCGGTTGCCACCCCCCCCCCCCACCTCATTGCTGCATCCAAGGCTCAATCAAGAAGAAAATGTATGTGAGAGTTGCAAATGTATCGGATAAACACGAAACTGTGCAGATTGGAGAGGCGATCGGGGAACTAGAGCCCAGTGTGGTAGGATACGATGACAACCATAGCCTTTTAAGTTCAATTGAGGGGAAAAGAGGAAATTTCATCGTTGGAGAGTCGCTTACTGTTAAGCAGAAAGAGGAAATGGACAAGGTACTTCATTAGTTCAAGAATATTTTCTATAATGGAGGCTTACTGCCACTGGTACAGGTAGGGGTGGAGCACACAATCAGAGTCAAGCGGGATTCAGCACCAACAGCAAATAGACCGCGGCAGTTGTCACTTGCTTTGGAGGCACAAGTCAAGAATGAGTTAAGCAAACTTCAGGATATGGGTGTAATAAAGAAATCAGGTAGCCCTTGGGCAGCTCCTGTTGTTTGCACTCGTCGAGCTGATGGAAGCCTTCGGTTGGCTATTGATTATAGGGGAGTAAATAGCGTGTCCCAGCCAGCAACATTGCATCCAATTCCTGTGGTCGAGGATGTTCTTGATAGACTTGGTCAGACAAAATACTTTTCAGTGCTTGATGCAAAGTCTGGATACCATCAGATGCCTCTTCGGAAGGAGGATTGTGAGGTCTTGGCCTTTGTAGTCCCATTGGGGCAGTTTGAAGGGCATGGTAGAATTCCTTTTGGTCTGAAAGGGGCAGGTTATACGTTTAAACAGATGATGGCTACAATACTCAGTGATTACAACTATACAGATGCATTGTGTTATCTTGACGACATACTGGTCTGGGGTTCAACATGGAAAGAACACATAGCAAGGCTCAGAAAAGTGTTGAGCAGGATTCGTGATGCTGGTCTTGCACTAGCCCCGAATAAGTGTGAATTTGGGGTGCGTGAAGTGGAGTATCTGGGTTCCGTGGTTGGTGATGGCATGCTTCGCATTAGCGAGCAAAGAGTTCATTAACTGAAGGATCTTCCTAGGCCTTTGACTGTCAGGCAGTTGCGTCAGGCCATTTGGGGCATTTTCTTATGTGCAAAAATGGATTCCAGGGATGCTAAGCCCCTGTATGAGGCTTTGGAAAAAAAACCCACACCAGAAATTGCATTGGTTGGTCGAGATGGTTGAGGCTTTTGAGAGGCTTAAAAACCAGGTAGCAAATGCTGTGGCACTCCATCTTCCTGACTATAGTAAACAGTTTGTTTTGATTACTGATGCAAGTGATGTTGGAGCAGGAGCAATGTTAGCCAACAAGTCAGCATCCAAGGAACTGTTACCAATTGCCTTTTACCACCATACATTCTCCAAATCCGAGCAGAGGTATTCAACGACGGAAAAGGAATTACTGGCAGTTATCCTGGCAATAAAGGACCATCAGGCATTAAGATGGCTAAACACCCTGGATATTAGAGAAGAGAGAGGGTGGCTAGGGAGATGGATTGAAACAATTTAGCAGTTTGACATAAAAGTGGTCGCAGCGCTGTGATGTCCATGGCTGATTATCTGTCAAGAGTTGGTGTTGATGGAAATCTGGTATCACATATTGCAAGTATAACAGAAGGATCTTCTCAGCAGTGGGCCAAAGAATTTGTGGATCCCAATAAAAATGTTACAAAAACAGCATTACGATGAAGGGATCAGGGAAGTAGTGAACTTTATGAAAATTACGAGTTCACGGGATGTGTGTCAGAGGAGAATGAGCTTGCCAAATATGGTAACCGTTTGGGAATTACTAACAATGGAATTCTGTGTTATATAAATTATAAAGGAAGACGCTCACAAGAACATCCCTATAGCATGAAAGAAGAGTGGCTACCTGTAATACCTAAAGATATGATACTCTATGCACTTTAAATGATTCATGACAGTCCAATGAGTGGTCACATGTGTCGTGATCGAACATGGGAAAGAGCTCGGAAGAGTTTCTGGTGGCCTTGCATGAAGGCAGATGTCCATGCATATGTCAGTATATGTGAAGCATGTGGGAGTAACAAAAGATCAAAGCATCTAGAGAAGACCCCTTTTCAGAACCGCGAGCTCCCGGAATACATGAATGAACAGGTGCAAGTTGATTTCATGGGTCCGTTTCCCATTTCATCATCACATCCATATCGTTATATCCTTCAAATGCAAGACATTTTGACTCACTATGCTGTTTTGGTACCTCTTGTGGACTGTTCAGCAAAAACAACAGTGGATACTCTAGTTGAAAGATGGATTTGCATGTTTGGGGTTCCCTGTGTCATAACGTCGGATAGAGGATCACATTTTACGGCTGATATCTTCAAGGCAGTGTGTAACCTGTTTCGAATTAAGCAGGATTTTGGTTCTCCTTACCATCCATGAAGTCAGGCCCAGGTAGAACGTCAAAATCAATTATTAGACAACGTTCGTTGTATGTGCCACAATAATATGGATCTTTGGCCTGAAATGATACCCAGGGTATAGTTCTCTCATAATATAGCTGTAAATACTACGACTACATTTATTCCACATGAGCTCGTCTATGGGACTCCGGCTCGACATCCACAGGAGATTCTAAAAAAGGAAACTTGCAAAGATGAGGATTATCAACCGGGCTCTTTGGGTAATGCAGCAATCGCAGAGAGAGAAAGTAGATAAAATTGAGAAAACTAATAAGTTCGCACGGAGCAAGACTGCAATGGCACAACAGATTAGGAATAACCAGCGGAAGTCATACGGCAAAGCTTTCAAAATTGGAGATTTGGTTCTATTGAAGTTATAAACAGCTGAGAGACGCCGTTGTGGAAGTGGTAAACTTTCACCATATCCTTCGAAGAAATATAGAGTTATAGAAATACTTCGTGGTGGCTGGATGTATAAATTAACCCCAGCAGAGACTATAACAGACAAAGTAAAAATAAGACATTTCGACGAACTGGAGAAGGCCCCAGTAAGCAAATATTCTTGGGAAACCGCATTGGCTGATCTTTCAGATGAAGAAGTCATCAGAATAGAGTCAGGGATTGGAAGTAATTCAGAAGGAATACGTCGGTCTACTCGTTTGCAGGTGGATCCCAGTAAAAGATCCTATGAATCGGAAGAGAAGGAATTCTGGGATGAATGTTTTAACAGCGAAAATGAGTTAGAAGACGATCAGAATTGCTTATAGAAATGATAATACTCTTCTTGATAAATGCAACATGTTAAATGGTAATTATTTATTCTATGTTATCTTATTCTTGTATTATTTAGTAAATTGATTTTATCGGCATTCCCGATTTATTCATATATTGCCTCATAAATAAGAAGGGGAGTGAAATAGTTTGTATACTCAACTTTGTAACGATTGTTATTCTCCGAAGTAATATTCATATACTGTTATGCTAATTATTGCTGTAATAGTTCTTAATTGCTTTTGCTGTTAGCTATCATAATTATTGTTTACTTCCTGTGTATACTTTTTCTCAGTTTTCAGTACTGAACTGTATCTTGTACCGTGAGGTTTGGATAATAAATACCAAAAGGAACCGCTGTGTTTGTCAAATCATGACTATACACTAGAGAACAATGAGATTTCCAGACAATTCTTTTTCCCCCAAGGGTTTAACTACTTCACTGTAATTATTCAGCAACTAATTTCCTCTTGGTAAGGGTAGAAAAGACTCTTTAGTTATGGCAAAGAGCTCTCCTGTGAGAAGGAAATTCCAAAATCAAACTACTGTTCTCTAGTCTTGGGTAGTGCCGTAGCCTCTGTGCAATGGTCTTCCACTGTCTTGGGGTATAGTTCTCTTACACATATATTATTTCTCTTCCTCTTATTTTTCCAATTTTTTTTAATAGTTTATGAATGAAAGATCTATTTCAATGTTAATTTCCATGAAATATTTCATATTAATTGTCCATTATTTTTCCGGGGGTTTATTTATTTCCTTTTTTCCTTTCCTTAATGGGCTATTTTTCTTGTTGGAGACCCTGGGCTTATAGGATGATGCTTTTCCAACTAGGGCTATAGCTCAGGTGATAATAATAATAATAATAATAATAATAATAATAATAATAATAATAATAATTACCATCATTATTATGATAACAATAATGATAGTGATCCGTTCACAGTAATACTTCCGAAGACCGTCAATCAGGTAATTTTTAAAAATTTCCACCATTGAAAAGGTGCCACGTGTTTTTCGTGCCAGGGAATCCTTATTCGTAATCACCTAATATGGATAACAGATAAATAGATAAAAGAAATTATAACCTTTTTTGATGACGCTTATGAGTATGGCTCAAAAGCAATGATAATACGAAAATAAAATAAAACAAATATCCGAATACTTGTTTAATTTAACTTCCGCATTATAATTGCTTCGGAATACCTTAATTACAAAGAACAAAGAAAATTGAACACGGCTGAATACCATTGTAATGATTTCAACATCAAGAGAACAGTTCCACTCTTTTAGGTAGGAAATTACCCGAAGCCTATTTATCAAGACAAGGAAAGGGAAGCTTCTAAGGAGTGCAACCGTTGACTGTGTTAATTAACGCCCTTCCGCTTAGTATCACAATAGAGGCCCGCGAGTTTTAATTGGATTTTGAATAGCGTATGATCTTAATGAAAGATGAAACGTAAATAGACTCGCCTTGCCAAGGTTGTAAGTTAAACGAAAGTGTAGGAGTATTTACTCTCTTGTTATCTTCCTCTTTCTGTCCGTTGTCTTTTATTTATTTATTTATTTTTTTTTTTTTTTTTTTTTTTTTTTTTTTACTTCAGTCAATTGCTTATAAACTATCTGTGCAATAACTGAAGTTCTAGTTTTTTTTTTTTTTTTTTTAATTCGTAAGAGTGTGAAAACATGGAAATAACCATTATCATTGATAAAACTTAATTTACGATTTTGTTTAATTTTAAATATAATTCAATAGTTGAATTATTTTTCTTATTCATCGCGAATAGACTGAAGACTTGTATATTTTCGTTTGATATCGAGATTATATGTACATACAAATGAAATAGAAAGATCTGTTGTTTCAAGTCTGCTAGACTGGAATTGGAGACCCGTCCAGGCTCAATAGTTTTTTGTAGTGCCTGCAACCTCACAATCCCTGAAAGTTAAGGCTGGGGGTTTTGGGGATCATATTGGCGTATCTGCTGAGTCATCGGCTATTATTGCCTGGGCCTCCCTGGTTCTAGCTTGGGGGGAGATGAGACATAAGCGCTGATCATATATGTATATGGTTAGTCTCTACGGTATTGTTCTGCTAGGGCATTGTCCCCTTCCCTTGCCTCTGCCATTCATTAGGGACCTTTAAATATTTTTAAAACTAAATGAACGTTGATAGGCAAATGATTGTTCTGGCACAAGTCCCAGTTTTTTTTTTTTGCTGAAATGGAATTCTTGTAGCTATGAAGGCAATGGAAGAACTTCCATCATGAATAAAAACTCAGTTTACATTTTTTCTTTGTTTCTAACGTCAATGTATTAGTTACAATCTTTTTCCTATTCATGGCGAATGGAATGATGACCTGTTAAATTTGATTTCAAATCTACTTTATGACATTGTGTTCTTACTATATTCGTTGATATATATATATATATATATATATATATATATATATATATATATATATATATATATATGTATATATATATATATATATATGATATATAATCCTTACTCATGAACATGGAATAAAA
>NC_090760.1:38247903-38265403 GCF_036898095.1 Palaemon carinicauda | reverse complement strand
TCAATATCAGTGTCTTTGATGTCTATTGTTAGTGAGCATACAACTATATGAAGAATACTTTAGTAAGCTAAAGAACTCTGGCATTTTACACATGCAATTGTCGGGCAAATTAGGATGCAAATACATTCTAATAGACATTTATTCCAAATAAATGACTAAATGACTTAACCCGTTAGACAAATGTAGCATGATAACGGAATTATACATGTAACGCATACAGAATTTATATTTCTTTCTTGAAAGAAAAACAAATGATGAGTGCCACTCTCTGATTGAAGAAATTTTCATAATAAAATTTTTCTTCGAAAATTCTGTACTGTTTACATTCTATCAACACTGTGTAATACGTACACACGGCACTAGTGCTATCTGTATAATGTAAGTGTCACCATGATAACACTTATTCAAAAGGAGTTCATACTAAAAGTGATGACCCCCTCTCCCTTCAATTGACAGTCCCAGTCAATTAACTGTTCATCGCAGAGTTGGACGGCAGGTTTTAATACGCTACCTGCCGCCACCACATAATGCTTCAGTTTATGGACCTGCTGAGCATAGTGTTTGTAAAACACTGTGGATGATTTCCATCCGGTGAATGAACGAAGACGCTCAAAGTCCATGTACTGAAAGAAGTTCAGTGATGAAACAATTTTTCTCGGATCATGACCTGCGGGAGTACTGTCAGGTTCTGCTCTACGAATAAAGTAGGTGAGCTTCACCCTCAGTTGTTTTAGGGATAAGTTTGATCCAGAGGTTTCTCCTTTAAAAAGCTGACCTCCCCTGAAGTCTGAAGTTCTACGAAGATAGACCTTCAGACACTCTACTGGACATAGAGAGACATCTTCCTTCAGAGGGCAGATTCTTAGTGGGTAGCTCGTTCTTAGCGAGAAAGGTTGGATCAGGAAAGAGGTTCAGTTATCCCACTTCTGTGAACTGAATGTGGCCCTCGTGTCTAGATAGGGCCACTATTTCACTAACTCTAGCCCCTGAGGCTATAGTGAACAGAAAAATAACCTTTTGAGTTAGATCCTTAAGGTGACAATCTTCATTGTTCATAGATGAGGCATAATGTAGGACCTTGTGCAAAGACCATGAGATGGGCTTTGGTGGTGGTGCAGGCCTAAGCCTTACATATGCCTTCGGAATCTTATTAAAGATTTCATTTGACAGATCTACTTGAAAGGCATATAGAAGAGGTTTAGTCAAGGCTGATTTGCACGTAGGTATCGTGTTGGCCACCAGGCCTTGATTATGAAGGTGGACAAAGAAGGATAGACAGAAGTTCATCAAAATTTCTTTCGGTCCTTTTGCTTTAACAAAAGCAACCCACTTTTTCCAAGAAGACTCATATTTTCTTCTTGTTGACTTAGACTTTTATTCTTCCAAGAATTCTACATTGCCTTCTGAGATCTCAAATCTTTTCCTAACCGCTAGGGCAAGGAAATCATGAAATGAAGGGTTCAGGTTCTCCTTGATAAATCGAAGGCAATCAACTTCTGAACCCTCTGATACAGTCCTGGGTTCAAAACTAGGGCCAGCCTCAGCTTCAGTTCCTTCACTAAAGAGGACAGATTGCTCTTGGGCTACTTGGGAGCCATTAGAGCTACTCCCCCTTGGAAGGATCTCAGCATGTTGAGGACCTTCAGCAGGCGATTGGATGGGATGCACCAGGATATCTGAGTCCATCCCTTCTATACCAGAGACATGATGTCTGTTATCTCCCCTAGAGGGTCCTCGTATGGGGCTACATATCGAGGTAGTTTCTTGAAGACGCTCGTGATGAAGAGGTCGATTTGCAGTTTTGGGACTTGATCCCATCTGGGAGGGAATAAGTCTGCGTCCATGGACCATTCTAACTCTATCAGCTTGAGCCATCATAGAGCATCCACTGTCGCATTGTGGATCGGTTGTATATGAACTGCTGACAGGTGCCATCCCTCTAAGTAAGGGATGGTTAACGTCACCTATACCGTATGAGACATTTTCTAGCATTGTCGATTGCGACGTCTCATTATCGCTTTGGTGTCCCAGATCAGTCGAAGGAAGATTGATCCGCATGGAGAGAGCTTCCCCACTCATGACAGGACCAACATGGTCTTTGGACTTTTGGACTTTAACCTTTGTTAGAGAAGCAATCAAGGAAGGACCTATATTGGTCTTTTTAGATCTCTACAAGCTTTTGATGCGTATCTCTTGATTCATCTTTCAGCTGTGCTCTTAGCACTGGGTCTGTCACTATTGCAAACTGGAGAGAGTCCAGAACTCCTCCTTGTTAACGCCTTGGAAATCTGACTGATTACCCGAGTCTCTTGACCGACCTTACAATCTCTTTTTATATTCCTATAGGAAAGGAGAGTTGGTGTGACTACAGACTTCAATGATTTTACAGCCATTGAAACCTTTGAGCTGGAGAGAATGGAGACTTTTTGAGGCTTATCTTGCATCCGCAATGTTCCGGGAACCGGTACATTTCCTTGGATGTTCATAGACCAGCCACTTCGGGTGCTGCCCACCCCAACTTCTCGTCCAGGTACATTGTTGCCTGAACCATTTCTAGACTTGGTTATTGCATGACTAAGTCTGCCAATCCTATAAAGATATTTAGGACTGTGTTTAGTCCGACACATATCTTTCCTAGGATATACGTTACCTTCTGTAACTTGAATCCTAGATAGGAGGGGATGGAGTGATTGGCTGGAAGTTGCCAAGGGACATTTTTCAGGTCTGACAAGACTACAAACACCCCTTTTTGAAACAGGGTCCAAATGTTCAGATAGATTAACATTCTGAACTCGCTGTTTTATTTGAACTTGTTGAGTGGCGACAAGTCCAGAATAACTCTGAGATTTCTTGAGTCCTTCTCGTGAACACCAAACAGCCTTACCTGGAATACGAAGGATAATTGTTTCCTTACCACCTGTATGCTCTAGAGCTCTTAGGTATAATCATCCAGGAGGGTTTTGGATTGTAGAAGGAGTTAAGGAAATGATGGTGGAGACATTTCTACTTCCCATCGTAGTCCCATCTTGAATAGGCCTTGGACCCAAGGATCGAAGGTCCAACGATCCTGAAGGAACCTCCCTCCTACCAGAAGCATCTTTATGCTTCGAATGATCGGTAGGATTACATTTTTGACCACCTGCCTGTGGCACTGCGGTCGTTGCAGCCGTGGGATGCTGTTGAACAGCCCGAAGTATATTTCCGGACTTTCCCGTCTTCCTTCTAGGTTGGGGACCCACAACCATGGAAGAATTTCTCTTTGAAAGGATGCCCCACTTTTGGAGAAGACCTACGTTCTCCGTGGTGGCATTCTTAATCACTTCCCTAACTACCTCATCTGGGAAGAGGTCTTTACCCCAGATGTTGGAAGATATTAGCTTCCTTGTCTCATGTTTCAGTGTTGCGGCAGCGAACACTAGCTCCCTAGATGCTCTCCTAGCCTTCATAGAGGCGTAAAGGTCTTTCACTAAGGTAGCCATATGCATTTTGGCTAAGACCATGAGCAATTCTGGGGTACTTTGATGGGATGAACACAACTCTAAGTAGTTTTGTAGAGATAGGGAGGCTGCAAGTCTCTCCTTTGTCTCTTGTTCATTATACAAGAGAAACTCGGATAGTTTAGGGAGAACTTCGTTAAACTGTCGACTGG
This sequence comes from Palaemon carinicauda, assembly GCF_036898095.1. Taxonomy (NCBI): domain Eukaryota; kingdom Metazoa; phylum Arthropoda; class Malacostraca; order Decapoda; family Palaemonidae; genus Palaemon; species Palaemon carinicauda. Next base: position 38,261,754 of record NC_090760.1, on the reverse strand, counting down.
CGACATCAGCATCTAATCTTCCTACTGAAAAAGCTAAATGGAGTTGTGACAGAGGCTTGCACTCCTCGAGTGCAGGACATGGCCTACCTGCCTCCATTTCCTTGGCAACAGATTTAAATGCCTTCCCCATAAAGGGAATGAATTTGAAGTAGGATATATATATATATATATATATATATATATCACTAATTCCCGTCCGGAATTCTCCGGGTTGGGTCCTGCATCTAATGTCGCCATTCTCTCCAGAGATTCCTATCCAATGCAATATGTGCCAGCTGCTGAAATGTCTCGCCTCTATTTGCTTTCTTGAAGGTTTTCACCCATGAATCTCTTGGTCGTCCTCTCGGTCTATTTCCAGCCACTCGGTCATGCAGCACTATCTTTGGCCATCTGTCCTGTTCCATCCTCTGTACATGCCCAAACCATCTCCTCTGAATATCCTCCACTCTAATAAGAATTGTGTCCTCAACACCAGCCATTTCTGTCACTCCCTCGTTCGTAATTCTGTCCTCCCCTCTTACAACACAGATTCTTCTCAGACATGTCATATCAAAGGCTAATAACTTTTCCTCTTCTCTCTTCTTCAGTACCCAGCATTCCGCACCGTATATCACAGTGGGGATTACTATTGGTCTTAATAGTCTAATTTTTAACTTAATGGATATATTTCTATCTTTCCAGATTCTTGAATTGCTCTTTCCATCTTTCCATCTGCTGTGAAAAACACTCCAAAATATCTAAATTCATTGACCTGTTCCAATTCTCCCTCTGATAGCTGTATTTCTAAGGCCTCTCTCTGGCGTCCAATTTTCATACTTTTGGTTTTCTCTCTATTTATCACTAATTCATGACTACTGCACTGTTGCTCCACTATTCTCAACACTCTCTGAAGTTCCTCTTTAGTTTCTGCTAAAAGCACTATGTCATCAGCATATCTCATGTTAGATATTTTTGTCCCTCCTATATCTATGCCACCTCATAATCTCCAAGTGCCATTCTCATCAGCCATTTCAAGTGTAGGTTGAAGAGTTGTGGTGATAGTGGGCAACCCTGTATAACCCCACCCACGGTTATGAACTCTTCTGTCAAAATCTTTCCTTTTCTTACTCTTGCTGCTGTCCTTTCATACAATCTCCGGATGGTTTTCAGTATTTAGGGTTCTAATCCCCATTCCTTCAAAATCCTAATCATTCCTTCCCTCCATATGGAGTCAAACGCTTGCCTGAAGTCAATATATATATATATATATATATATGTGTGTGTGTGTGTGTATATATATATATATACATAATTTTGTCGTTACTAAGATTACTTCAGAAAATGCAAATGGTAGCTGTTTACTAGATTTTGCGCAAGGTATATATATATATATATATATATATGTATATATATATATATATATATATACATATATTGAAATCAAGAGTTATCATTTAACTGTCTTTAATCAGAGATTACAAAAAGTAATGAAAAAAAATATCACATTCAAAATAGTTGACCTGTTTTCCTCAGTTGATTCCTGTTCTAATAAAGAACCAAAAGACAACGACGTTTACCTGCATAGTTCAAATTAATCATAATCAATCTTTCTTTGGAGTTTAAACTGTATCAGGTGATAATAACCAATCATCTTGCTTACAATTTAAGATTTATCCATACAATAAGCTTTAATTCATTACGTTGGTTAATCTAGCATAGCTCTCTTTGATATATAACAGCTATTATAATATCGAAGTTTATTTCTATTGTATCGCCATAATTTTAGTGAATCGTCTAACCAAGAGAAAAAGATATTGAACTAAAATGCGAAGAACTTACCATAACAATAATTTTATTTAGTTCTAAGTTAAATATGTGCTATTCCCCTCCCCTTCTCTCCCCCTCCCTTCCTCACTCTACCCGGACCACTGGGCTTCAAGCATTCACGTAATTCCTTTTCAAATTTAATATTTCCGGTGAAAATATTTCGTGAATCCATCTTAGTATGAAAAGAGCAAAGATTGTGAAGTTTCGGGAGGAATCCATTATTCAAGATTGAACCTGATATTTTACAGCCCTTCTTCCCCGTCCTCCATTTTCTCATCAAGACATCAAAGCCCCGTGTCACACCTCAGTCGTTCGTCTTGCGAACGTGTTACTCTAATAACCCAACACCTGCTGTTACTAATGAAAGGCGACAAATCATCACGACGAAGGAAAGACGCTTCGACCTTAAGGATACTGGCCATAAAGCTCATGATAGGATGGCAAAATACATTTCAAGAGAAGAACGGTGCTCGACCTTATGCTCGCCTTCCCAAGAGCAGTCTGTTGCTTCCCAGCTGTCTCGTCCCAGGAAGATCAATTTGTCAAAAAATTTACAGTGGCTCGTTGGGTACGGAAGGGGAGATCAGTTTCATATTTCTGCCGCCAATTTATAATGAGATAGGGCCGGAAAATATTGCAGATATTTTTCGAGATATATTATTTTTTTCCCGGTCTATGTCTCATTTCCCGTTAGGAAATTTCTGAAATAAAGGAAATAACAAAAATGCTTCTATTAATTAAATTTTGATGCAGTCATACAACAATGAGGATTATTGAATATCTACATACAAGTTATGAATATCTTTTTTCATCATTGTATTATTGCTGAACCTCTGCAGTGGAATGTTAATGAATTTTCATGCATTGTTATGTAGATAGTTTTTAACTTGGTTCGTATATTGTTGCTGATGATTATCGCTTATTCGGTGTTCTGTTCTTTTTATTCCTAAAATTTTCCTATTCATACACAAATTCTCAAATTATCCATATTATGAATAGAAATGAGCTAGTAAGAGGAGCTTTTACCAAAATACAGCCAATGCTGATACATACACACACAGACGCACAAACACGCGCATATACATACATATATATATATATATATATATATATATATATATGAACGTTTATGAATGTATGTACATGTGAATACATTGTTATAATACTCAAGCGTATGAAAAGATGTCTTCTTCCCAACCGTTATTCCTATGTTAGGGGGGGGGGGGGGGTGGGGGGTGGGGGGGGGGGGAGAGGAAGAAGGTTGCCTGATGGGCCCTCTCCAATGCCTTTCACCAAATTTCATCTCTTCATATCATTCATTACCTTCTCTCGTCATCTAATCCTCTATCTCCCTCTCGACCTTCGCTCTCAAATAGGTTCCTCCCAAGCCCTCCTCACTCCCTCCCCACCATCCATCCTTAACATGTGCCCACACCATCTCAGTCATAACACTCTTATCATCTGTGGAATCTTTACTACACCAGCCATTCTTCTTATTTCATCAGTTTCTAATCTTTTAAGCAGTTATATTCCTGTAATCTACTTCAGCATTCCAATCTCTGTTCTCCCAAACGTTGTTTCATCTTTTTGTCTTAGTGCCAACGTTACCGATTCACAAATTAAACTGGATTTATTATAGCTCTATATATCTTAACTTCCAGCTTTATCTGCCTTTTCTTATCACATACCAGTATCGCTACTTTCCTCTACTTTCCCCAAGGTGCTTTTATCCTATTCTCAACTTCAGCATCACATCTTTACGCTTGACCTATTGTAGATCCCAGATACATATACACGAATATATATATATATATATATATACGTATATATATATATATATATATATGTATATATATATATATATATATATATCGGGTACGAACTTGATTCATGTAATATTTTTTGACAGAGAGAGAGAGAGAGAGAGAGAGAGAGAGAGAGAGAGAGAGAGAGTCTCTCTCTCTCTCTCTCTCTCTCTCTCTCTCTCTCTCTCTCTCTTGTTAAAAGGTAGCTCAAACCGACATAATTTGGGTTTTGTTATTTAGCAAGTCACTGTTTATGTCCGATTAACATACTCCCATAATCACAGAAAGAAGTTTAGTCATGCATTCATCAATTCTTTGATGAATGCATAGATAGCATACGATTCAGATAATCTTTTAGTTAGTTGTTCATCTTACAGAGTGGCCTAGAAAGATACCATCCACTTCTGCAGGACTGAAAATGGCTTCAGGTGGTCACATGCAACAAGGCGGCCACTTCATTTTGAAGTTATATGTCATGCTTTTCATAATTAACTGTGAAACCATCTTTAAACCTATATGTTAACAGATAATGTGGTGATAGATAATGTATCGCTTTTCTCAGAAGGTACTTGCACAAATCATTGATTTTTCATGTGAGTGAACGTACTCTTAAAACATAAGGCGATTTCTAAACCATTGATTTCCAGAAATTCTGTAATTCCCCCCTGCACCCATTTCAACCATCCAGATTTCACACTTTATGTGTATAATGGGAGGAATAGTCATAACAGACTGTTACTATTTACTAATATATTTTAATGTAAAAATTTATTAATAAATACATAGTTACATTCACAATAAACATTATCTCTCTCTCTCTCTCTCTCTCTCTCTCTCTCTCTCTCTCTCTCTCTCTCTCTCTCGCTAATAAATGATAAAATCCATCTGATATTTTTTTTTATTGCTAGAAGGCAGTATGATTATTGCTCTCATGTTAGCTTCAAATATCTCCAAGGGAGTAATTTCCCAACTTCGAGAAATCCTGGTTTAAACTCTTACCACATATCTGTGAAGCGCTGAAAATGATTGATTGCAGTGGAACAAGTAAAATCATATAACATATAGTTCCAAATGCGTTCTAAAAATAAATGCTAGCCAGCTGTAACTTCTTATAACAGAGTCCATGCAGAAAGAGTTTCAATGGAACTAGTTTGCATGGAAAGAAAAAGATTTCTTGTTCGTTGTTTGACAATCAAAACATTTCACCTCATTCTTTTGTTTGGTCAGCTTTGAGGGGATCAAATACCAGCGTGCCTAAAACTTGATTTTTTCTTTTGTTTTTCTTTGAGTGAAACAGTGGTTTTACAACCAATAGCTAAGTTGGGGACATCAAATGATTTCTCGGTATTTATTTCTTTTAAAGAATCATCGTTGATGATTTCTGTATTATTGGATACAATATAACTAGTTATTCTATTATTCCAGTCTATCCTTGTCTTTCAGGATGAGATCATTGTTGTTTTTTCCTTATCACATTAGCTAAAATTCTCGTTGACTGGCCTTAGAATATTTAGGTAGACATTGTTTACCAGTTTTGGGTGGGAACTTGTTAATGACTTTGCCCACATTATAAGTTTACTAGTGTACATGACCACTTTTAATGATGGCTAAATATTTAGATAGATATACACACATGCAAATATACAGGTTCAAACCTCCCATGACTTTTCCCTTTCCTAACCACTACACGGCACTTTGGGCAATCTGTGGGAGATTGTCAGTGCCGATAGGTTGCCGATATGCGTTCAAAAGTAGCCATTACCATATTTTTGACATCATTAGAAAATATATTAGCAAACTTTTGTAAACCCAATTTCTAAATAACATCAGAAAATAAAGATATAATCCAGACGATTTAATCCTCATATATAGTTATTGATTATTTTTATTGCCTATGAAATAATCTCTGAAGGTAAAACATGAAAGGTAGAAAATAAATGGGCTGCCACTCTCAGCATTCATTCGTTAATTGCTTTTCTCTATCTCTCCATAAAATAATCCGAACTTTGACCTTTTCCATAAGAACCTTTCTCCCCTGGGCCCCATGTTTCGATACCAGTGAACCCTGGTTGGGTTTTCTGGAAACAAAGAATAGGAAGAAACGTTGAAGAATAATATAATTTTACCAATGATATAATTGTCTTTTGAATATTCTAGTACTTTGATGCTATTAGAAGAATAAAGGAAATGAGGTGGTATATTTCCCGTAATGTAATAATTAAAAGATGTCAATTAGCAATTCATATTTTCATGAGTTGAAGAGATGCCTGTAAAAAAAAAAAAAAAAATTAAAATGATTAGGAAGGAAAAAGAAAACAGAAAAACGTGAAGAATAGAGAAAAAAAACACATATAATCTTTTTTTTTCTCTTCATGGTTACTTTACGCAAAAGGATAGCGTATAAATATTTGCTTCAAAATCCTAATTTTATGCATGATTGGATAATTTTCTATACATGTTTGTACATATACAAATAATTGAAATTTCTTGTTGACATATGTAACATTTGAAAGTATATTATTTGTATTTTAAAATGGTAAATGGAATATGTAAAGCTATGAGTATTTCTTAACAAATAATCTTATCCTGAATTTAGTTACAGGAATAAGGATCTATTGTACGTCTGTCCACTACAATGCTTAACATTTTTTTTTTTTTTTTTAATAAGTATCCCTATTTTTATTGGTTATACCGTTCTCTAATGCCATTCTAAGTTTTGTCTATCGTCATTCCTCATTAAATTGCGATGTGGACCGTCAATGTAAGTAGGGTCACACAAAACATCACTGTAAATTGCAAAAAAAATATTTAGCCTTCTGTAATCAGTCACAGCTCATCACCAATCAAATGTATCTCAAAATCATTGTCACAACGTGATAAATCATCCATTTTTACACATTAAATAAAGCTCTCTAACATAATATTTATGCTTTTAATGAAAGTATTAACATATGATATCTATTTACTGTGCCTAAAATTCATTATTTCCTTATCTTTAAATACTTTCAAGCACTCTTAAGATATTCTGCATTCATCATGAAAATGTTTAATAATTCTTCAACCTAATGTCACAAATCATAAGTTCATATCTGTTATAATTTGGCATTACTGAGGCTTACTGTGTTTCAATTTGGTCCCTGACCAATGGCAATGAGACTTACAGAGATTGAATTAGTACCAGGATCGCCAAAGGAGGACACATCTTGGCAACAAAAAGCTGAAAACACTCTGACGCATCATATCAAGCCAAAGAAAAGCTTTTGATCATCAAAAAAAAAAAAAAAAAAAAAACATGAATCTCAGTGTAGAAAATGAGTTTATGACCTTCAACTAAAACCTGATATTTTTTTTTATTTAAATAAAAGAGAAAAAATGAACACCACCGAACTAGTTCTCACCAGTTGCCAGTGTATGAACTCTTCCATTTATTGAAATGCTGACTAATCATTTTTAAAGTTGTGGTGAGGGTAGGGAGATGAAATACATTATTGCTTGTTGACTTGAAATTTTCTGGTTGCTGAGGAGTTAATTTGATATATTTTATTGATGAATTGATTCAGACTGCATAAGAACAGTGAAAACAAGCATGGTCATTAATTATACCCAACAAAATCAGAAAATATTCAGAGGATTTGTTAATGTCTGTAAGAAGAGGCAAGACTGAACTACATGCATTTTCAAAAGATAACAAGATGGAGGAGCTCAGCAAAGGCAGTATGAATTCGTCTCCAAAGCTAGCTGACCATCAAGGAAAACACATTTATTTTTTAAGATTTACCTGGTCAGCCAAAACTTGTTTGCTTCAACGGCATTACCTATTTAGACTAAAAAAAATAAGAATACAAAGGAAGAAACGTCGAATGAAACCATAACTACTGCTACCAAATGATTAAAAGTGATATCTGCGATCACTGATTATACATCAAAATATCCTGTAACTGATGAGCTGAGTGATATATATTATGAAACAAAATGGGTGACCTCAATATTAGGAATATTAATTAGCAGTCTTGTATCTTCAAATTCTAGGTAACTCACCATAGACTAATACATCGTAAAAGCATCAATATCAAGGTTATCAATAGTACCAATTCCCTTTGGAATCTGCACTGATGTTGACAAATCGTTAGTAAAAAGTTGTTTGGTGGTCGGTATCTCAGTAAAATTAGGATTTTATGTCACCTCTGATGAGATCAATTTGTCCAAACAATCTGCTGCAGTCAGTGAATTCACCACCTTTGTAGATCAGAAACTTTATTTAATCCGTTGGGGGATAGATAATGTCGACCATTATATGTGAACACTGACTGGATCAGGAACGTTTCATGGAATTGGCATTATCTCTGCAAGCTATATAATTCCCAATAGCAAGTTGTAAAAATTTAGAGAACTAACTCAAACGTGGATTTATCATCTATTGGCGGAATCATTCAATACAATGTGCCCAGTAACCATGGGCTATTGAAGTTGAATCTATAATCAGTGAACAAAATTTTCCATAAAAAAAAAACTAATTCTACCGGAATGAATATAGTTTCGGCATCGCATTTATGGTAGTTTTTACTTCAATAAACCATTCATGTCTTACTGGTCAGGATACATGATACACAAGACTTTACGAAAAAAAAATGTTCTTCATAAAGCCTCAGTTCAAGACTCTACTCGTATTTGACGTGAACATATCCGACGAGACGTGTATATTTTCTACCCTCCTCTTTGTAATTATAGAAGCCAAGATACAAAATCCCTGCACCCTGTGAAACTTTCATCTAGCACTATATTACAAATATTAGAATTTTATTCCTAATTCTAGAACTAGGAAGTTTATAAACAAAACATTATTTCTTTTTCTAGACAGTTGAAGCATCTGGTGTTATTGAACAAGACGATGATTGAATAGATACCTTAGAATCAATAAACGATGATCTATTCTAACTGGAGACATTTTGATCAATGAATAATCTATATTACAGAGATTAATAAGCATATGTTTTTATCTTATTCATTCAATTCTACTTTACCTGATAATTTCCAGCGAAACTTTCATAAAGAGCAGTTCTACATTAAAATTTCATATCCAATGACGTATAAGCTTGAAAAAATATGGCCCTTTTACAATTTTAACCCCTCGTCTATATACTTCTACCCCAGAAACAGAGCTCCGGAATTTTTTTTTTTTTTTTATTGTTCCTGACACTATACCTGACCTCCATACGGATTTTCAGCTTTAGACTATATTTGTCCGTGTTAGGGGATATTTTGGCCTATTTCCTCTTTACTGCAAAGAGGCTAGTCGCATGTAACCATAGGATGAATATTGAGAAAAAACAATTCATGAAACTTCATTATGTCTGTTTTAATGTCTGTATACGACTAAAACATCCTTACATCATTAGTCTGACAGACAAGTTCATTTGACTACAAGGTCACTGACACTTATATCTGAATTATATATTTTCCTTTTGTGTATAAAAGGAAATTATATTATCCCTGGCTGTAAGAATATCATATCCTTTAAAAATACTTTTTTAAATGGATGATTACTTGAAGTATCTGGAGTAATAAATACCACTATTCCCTTCACATGAAAAGATCCATTCCCCTTTAAATTATCTGCCACGTATTACATGAAACCTCCATTAGTCAAATATTATATATTATTTCTGGTTGAAACTGTATCTTTTGATTCCGATTCTTGGGCAAATGCCAGTTAGAGGCTAGATTCCCTTCCTGAACGACATGCAGGATGAAATGAAAGAGTCACCTTCATTTCCATTGGACCTTCCGTGTAAAATCCTAAATTATATAGTATGCAAGTAATTTATTTTTCAAACTAATGAAGTCTAATCATAAATTCAATTTACAAAGGCACCATTACTACTCTTTATGTGATATTTTACTTTATGTCTTGATGATAACTTATGAGTAGATATTATTTTAAATTATTTTTCCAGACTTTCAAGAAGTAATCAAGGGTTGTCTGACAGAAAATAGTTCCAAAAGTGAAGGGTGCTCTGTTTTATTAGTCATTTTTAACTTGACATCACTGAATAAATAAACTATTTGTTTTTTTTATATATAATTTGTCAGTGTTACACAAGGTCATATTTTTACAACAATAATAATAATAATAATAATAATAATAATAATAATAATAATAATAATAATAATAATAATAATAATAATAATAATAATAATAATAATAATAAGAATGATTATTCAGCAGCGAGAGCGAGCAAAAATATAAAGAAAGGATTGTTTTTTTTCTTGTATCGTGAAAATATAAAAAGTTGAATTTCAAATCACAAAAAAAAAAAAAAAAAAAAAATATGAATAATACGTCCCTTACTTTATGTTCAATCAGCCAAGAGAGTGATGTGCCATTTTAAATTGATTTGAATTATAATTGCCAGAATTTAGAACGCTCGGGTGTTAATGATTGGCCAGCATAGATTTTAGTAATAGCATATATTCTATAAACAAAGAATTTCTTTTGTGATAATTCATAATCAGGATTATAATCGCTATTTAAATACTAACGCAACTGTTTTGGCATTTGCTTTTGTCTTTTAGCTCTGATATAGTGATAATAAAGTTTATAGTAATACTCTAAGGCTTCAAAAAGGATTAAAAAAGGGGATTTGTTTTTCAACTGATCAGATTTTCTTTTTTAAAAATTGAATTTCATATTAATTTATTTAAACATTATACATTTAAGGTTATTTGTAAAGGAATAAAAATACCAAGGAAATTGAATAATATATTTTTGCTAAAAATATTCTTAGTTTTATAATTGTTCTCGTAAAAAAAAAAGACGTCAAAAGTAAATTGGAGTTAAGAATATTATGTACAAGAGGCTCAAACTTAATAGTTCATTCTCCCCATTTCGAACTCTCATATAAAACAGGACTAATAAATAAAATGAAAAAAAAAAATATACAATACATTGAAACAGGGGAAAACACCATGAGTAAAAATAGGATATGTTTTTCTTCTTTTGACCTTATTAATCTCAGTGTATTGAAGGGTAGGCCGTCCAAGCCAACTTGTTCCATATATTTCCATTCTTTGCATTTTTTCCTGCCAGTCCTACCTCATTCGAATCACTCCTTATCAAATCCATCCATCTGCTTCTCTGACGCCCCACAATCCTCCCTAACGCTGGAATGATCTTAGCTCTCTTGATTGGTTCCTCCTCCTTTATTCCTATTACATGGTCATAGCATCTCAAACGGGCTCTATATTACACATGTCACACATTCTTCTTATATCTTGACTTTCCCTCCTTTGCAGTAGCAATATATCGGCAATCCATCTCACCATTCTCATCTCGGTTCTATCCAAAAGTCACTCGACTTCTCTCTTAAGTGGCCAAGTTTCTGTCTCCTTGCATAAGAGCGTGATAACTGTCTTATAAATCTTGAATTTGAGACTTCATTGCCTTTTATCGTCTCCATTTTTGCCAAGCTTCTTTAACTCATTGCTTTTTCAGTACCCCTTATTTATTATTGATGTCAAGTAGTCAAACGTATTTTTCTGTTTTAGCACTTCCATCTTCCACTTGAATTTTTACTCTTACAAGTGCTTCGCTATTAATCTTTAGCTCAGTCTTTCCAATGTTCACCCACAGCCCTTTCCTTTCTATGGATTTTTTCCATCAAAAAGAAAAGAAAAACTTTCTTTCAGCTCTTCCTCCGTGTTTGCTATAATAACTAATTCATGTACAAATATCATCCCGGAATTATTCCTTTTTCTTTACTTCAGATGCAGTGGAATGACTTAGAGCTAATCCCTGATGGAGGATAACCTCGACAGAGAATACCTTTGTCTCTAAATATTTTGTCCTTAGAGTGGTGGTTGTTCCCTAATACATCATCCTTAATAAACACACCAACTTCTCCGGTGCTCTTCTCCTTCTCAAACACCAATAGGCTAAACTTTTCCGTCTCCTTTTAGATACCTCTCTTGGACTATCTTTAGAAATTACCTCCTGTGTGCTCTTTCATGTTACAAACTTAATGATTTAAATGGCTTGAGCTAGTTTTTTAAGCATTGGGGTCTCCAAATCTAGCAAATATCCTAGCTCAAACATATTTTCTCCACATATAATATGACTATCCATTTTGTATCTGAATTTAGAATATTTTAAAAATGAGTGACATTTTGATATATGTTAACTGCATCCTTTGTAATATTAGGTTGTAAATATCTTTGTAGAAGACAATTACTTTTGTTTTATCCTATTTTCAATTCAATCTTTCATTGTTTTTGCTTGATAATTTATTATTCTTATTTCCGAGAGACATTTTACCTACTACCTCACAACTGACTCGTTAAGGTGTCTTATAGCTAAGAATAGCTTTTAATAGGAATTATTCTGAAACAAGATTAAAGCCAATCATTATCTTATTTTTAGGTTCATAAAGGATTGACGACGTAATTACCGGTAATTATTTTAAGGAATAATTTATATTTGATTATTCATAATGCTGATTGATAGGAATAATATTTACAATAGGCAAGAGACAAGAAACTGCTGAAAATAGGTGTCAAATAATTACATATAATAGTTTGATGTTCTGATCATGTTATTAATTTGTCACTTGGTCAGTAAGAGTGAGTAGGAGCGAAGATGATATTGTAATGATATCATCTGGATTATATATATATATATATATATATATATATATATATATATATATATATATATATATATATATATATATATGTATATATATATATGTGTGTGTATGTATATACACACAAACACACATATATATATATATATATATATATATATATATATATATATATATTTATGTATATATATATATATATATATATATATATATATATATATATATATATATATATATATATATATATATATATATATATATATATATATATATATATATATATATATATATATATATATATATATATATATATATATGAGTAAAAGTGAGAGTGAGAAAGAGAGAGGTTAATAAAAATCCATTCAAGCTTACAAACGAATAAATTTAAGTTTTTAATGTAGTATCAAAAAGGTAATCTACTTTAGCAAATGAATGTACGTCCATACTTGTAAATGTAGATGTTTAAAATTTATCATGTTTACAGTATATCATGACTCTTTATTTGTGAATGTTGTTTGCACTATGATAGTATAACATAGAAAGACTTTGTAACGCTAAATAACAACTTGAGTTATGAAAATTATATTATGTTAATATAAAAACTTAGTTGTTACATTTGCCTATATCTACAATCACTATCTTTGCTTACATCGTGTACGTAGATGACTGTGGATCGTCAGCGCCAACACCTAATTCGTCTCTTGTTGTTGTTGTTCGATAAGCATTTTAATAATAAACTGGTCACAAGTTCGTTAAACAATATCTTCCTTTTTTTTTTAAAGTATTACGTGATAGGGAGCAAAATAAATTATGTCAAGAATACCTTCTTAACTATATGTGAGCATAATAGTTATACCGCCGGGACCTTGAAAACAGCTGACAACAAAGACAAAATAAAAACAATCTTTAATTATTGTTGTTAAAATACATTTTGGATTCATAACAGAAAAGCATAAAAATGATTAAACAAAGTTCTGATAACATGAAAAACCAGGATTATTTTAGACATCTTTCAATTCACATTCGGTATATAGTAGACTAAAGCTACAGATCAGCTGACGAAATCGAATGACGTCTTAATCCCTGCGTACGATCGAACATAGATTTAAGCAAAGTAAAAGTTCATATTATGTGTAATATTTTTCTGAGGCTTTCTAATGAAACAAAGATTTTGGTTAAATCTGTTCAGTGTGTCTATAGTAAGGCACCTCTGAGAGAGAGAGAGAGAGAGAGAGAGAGAGAGAGAGAGAGAGAGAGAGAGAGAGAGAGAGAGAGAGAGAGAGAGAGAGAGCTTAATATGATAACTAATAATAATAGCTGTAAACGAAATGTATGAAAACCATGATATAAAACTAATTGTAAATAGATAAGTATGCTAATAAAAGAAAAAAAAATATATTACTATCTGTTATTTATTTATTAAAATGAAAGCAAAATAACTCGCTAATGTGTTTGATATGCATACGTCGTAGCAAAGTGCGTTTGTATGAACGTTCTGTTCATTTATTTTTAAATTGAATATGTACATATTGATAAAAAATCAATTACAAATAAATATCTATTAGACTAAAAGGAAAATATGTTACGATGGGTTATTTATT
>NC_090760.1:38230403-38242903 GCF_036898095.1 Palaemon carinicauda | reverse complement strand
ATATTTACTAAATTGAATGTTAAGAGAAAAAAAATGGGAAAATGGTAATGAAATTGTTAAATTTGGAATTGACCAAACAATCAAACGTGTCACAGATGCAGCCAACTTATAAAAAACGACTTTGTTTCAGATTTGCAAGGTAAATTGGGTCAAGGGTATTAAGCATACTGATAACATTATAAAGGAAGACATGAAAATGGTCTGAATGAACGAATTTATTGAATCTTTTGTGATAGCACTAACTTCATCTGACGAAGTCACCATAACCACGTTTGCTAATATAACCTTTGTTGTAAAGAAATTAATTTTGTCGATTAATTAAATTAATAAAATTCTAAAACAATACAATCACCTACGTAAATATACCATATTAAACATAGTTAATTAAATCCTTTGTAAAGAATCCTGTCTTTTAATAATCAATCAGAATTGAGAAATGAATTCATTTGATATCAAAATTAAGATTATTTCTGTTAGTATGATAATCGTTTTATAACAATTTTGCTATTTGTTATATTCAAGAGTTTCAACTTGTCACCACGTGGTTTCAAACAAAAAGAACGAAGGAAACAATTTAGGGAGAGTATCAAATTAAAGGATTATATTCTTAGACCGTTCAAATCCGGGTGAATGACTTATTAGTTGACCCTTTTCTCCTATTCTTGGCTCGCCCATAGATTAAAGCGGCTAAGCCAGGTGTGCTTTAAAAATGACCCAAGAGAACTGGCAATGCCGCTATTGGGCTCCGAGTTTGCTCTTGAAATGGTTTGACCATGCCCATAGTTGCAATATAACAATAGAACTCCTTGTGTCCATATATCTCTTTGTTTATTCATTTATTCTGTCACTGATAATGCATAGTAACTTCGTAGTATTTGGATGCTATGCACGTGAAAAATAAAAGCTCAAATATAAATTACCAACATGCATGTCGTCGTGCAGACAGAATTAACGATGTGTAAGCTACTGTTAGCTCGATTCATTTTAAACCAGAGGACATTAAAGATGGTATGAAGTCTCGATTACTAGGTATTGCTGTTTTGTCATTTGATGAAATGAGTAATAAGAAAGAATGGAGCTATGACAAAGGGGCAGAAGTGTTATATAAACCGCATGGAAATGTACAGGTGACCATGTGGCGAGGTCTTTTTTTTCTTTATGATACATTTCAGGTAAAATTCTTAAACATTTTATGACACCGTTTTTCAATAATTTTCCATTTCGAGATCAACAACAGAGAAAAAAAATCCATACACGAATCCATCACTTGCTATTCTGGAAGATGGTTTAAATAGGATTTGATTTAGCCCATGATAACACACAGCTGCCTGCCTTTAGGCTAAAATCAGTAACAACAGTTGTGAGATTAACACAAGCTGTGTTCAATGTCATCCATAGAGGGCTATAAAGTGTAACGACTTTTCCGTAGTCCAGGTGTTTTCGTATACAAACAACCAATGTAAGTACAGTAGAAGCAAACAGCATGTACTGTACCATGTTTTATTAAAACTGTTATAATTGCTTACAATCTTGCTTTATTAAAAGTGTCAATTATTTACAGATATCATGAATGATATAGTATTTACAACATACATACAAATACATATACATGTATTATGTATATATATATATATATATATATATATATATATATATATATATATATATATATATATATATATATATATATATATATATATATATATATATACAGTATATATATATATATATATATATATATATATATATATATATATATATATATATATATATATATATATATATATATATATATATATACATATATGTATATGTATGTATACATATATACTTATGATCAATATGTTGATTATACCTTATATAATATTTGCTTGCAATATAATTATGAAATATTTCAAATAATGGAAAAAATAACCGTCAAAATCAAATTTCACCTCGTCTTCCTGTCTCGGTCAAATATGCGCCCATGACTGATAATGGAATATCCGACATTTATTAGCTAAGATATAAACATAAGACGGATAAAGGCTGGATATTAATAAACGATACCAATAGGTGAAACAGTACATGTATATACATATTACCTAATGATTGTGTTGACCCTGATCAAAAGCAATTCATTAATATTCATAAATGATGAGATCCTGCGCAAAAACGAGGGAGGTAATTTGAAACCAGGGGGGTAGCATAAAACCGGTTTCAAATTACCCCCGGGGGTAGCTTGAAACCGGTATCAAGTTACCCTCCGGTAGTTTGAATCCGGTTTCAAATTACCGGGGGGTAAGATTTGGAGGGGGTAATTTCAAACCGGTACACCGGGGCTTTCCACTTCTTTATTTTTTTGAGGATAGCTTCGACTTCAAACACACTGAACTCATTCATGGGCACATCAAGATCTTTATCAGCTTCAGGTATATCAATCACAGTATTCCCTTCATATGTCCTATTCATAACCTCACTAAAGTGTTCCATCCAACGTTGTCTTTCTCCATCTTCTGTTGCTATAACATGGCCATATCTCTTTTTGATGGGTATATGCTTCTTTTTCTTTACCCGTGTCAAGATTTAGTTAATAATTCTATGAGCAATTCTTACACATAGCCAGTACCTGAATTCATAGAATAGTCAGCCTCATCTGCTTTAATGTCTAAATATTCGCTCAAGTCATTCATGGCTTTTCTTTTGAGCTCACTATCAATACTGGAATGCTTAGCACGCTCTACCTTGTAATTTTCATTATTTCCTCGAAAACATTCCATAATCAATTTCTGTCTTTGTCTTTTTTTTTTTTATAGAATCCCAAGTATCATTTTGATATCCATGGCTTTCTCTTTGTAACTGTGTGCCCGAAGACTTCACTACCAACTGACTGATTTATATTGTTAATATCACACTATTCTTCATTAATTGTCTGTTTTTCGTATCTTAAAGTCTCTAAGACTGGAAATTGATTATTACATTCAATTGCTAATGTTTCTCTGTTCTCTTCTTCTGAAAGGGTGATTGTATCAAACCTAAGTATTCTATCTATATTTCTGCTGAGTGCTTTTAGTTTTTAGTTCAGTGTAGCAATGAGTAGGCGGTGATCACTACCAATATCAGCACCTCCATAACTTTATATTTCTTAGAGTCCTCCTTCTCTCTTTATTAATGGCAATGTGATCTATCTGATTTTTGTAATTGCCACATGAAGTCCATGCACACTTGTGGATGTTCTTATGTTGAAACAGAGCAACTCCAATTACAAGAATGTTTGTTGAACAGAAACTTATGAAATGTGCTCCATTTTCATTTGCAACTTCGCCAGACCCTTGACACCCATCACATTCTCTATCCTTTGATTATTTCTTCCAACCTTATCACCGAAGTCTCTAATCACAATTTTCAGATCTCGCCCGGGGATTTCATAAGTTACCCTCTGCAATTCTTCGTAATATTCATCTTTCCTTTCTTCAGAAGATTCATTTGTTTGGGCATAGCCAAATATTATACTAATACTGCACTGTTTTGATATAAACTTTGTTAGTAACAATCTGCTATTTACAGCTCTCCACTTGGTTAAAGCCTTTTCTGTTCTTTTTGTCATCATCATTCCTAACCCTTCTCTTCCAACACCATCTGTTCTTCCTGTGTAGATATATATACATATATATATATATATATATATATATATATATATATATATATATATATATATATATATATATATATATATATATATATATGTATATATATATATATATATGTATATATATACATATATATATATATATATATATATATATATATATATATATATATATATATATATATATATTGCCTTGGTCATAAGTTTCCTTACAAATCCCCTTACAACGCGTTTTACTTGGGGTTAAGATATCCAAACTTTATTTCATAAATTCAATCTCCACTTGCTGTAACTTCACATTGTGATTCACGGTACTAACATTAAGATTACCTATATTCAACTATTCTTTATTATTTAAAAACTGGGAGATTCTTAGCACCCTGCTATGCCTGGGACTGTGGACCATTCTTTCATCTTCTCTTTCCATGACTTACTAAATCCATAGAGGGTTCATTGGCTGGATACATCAAAGGGTAGCTAGTTCCTTGTGAGGCGCAGTGCCTATCTAAGGCAAGTGAACCCTGACGGTCCATACTATTTCTAGTAAGATCAACCGCCATGCATCAGGAGTAAAAGCCAAAGAGACAGCTTGTCCATCGCCTTAAACTCCTTTAGGGGAGCATTTCCTCAACACCCAAAGCTTTCATTACTTCACCAAATTGCTCATCCACCTATACGAGTATAACTGTTGGCAAACATGGATTGCTAAGATATACTGCCTATATATACATATATATATATATATATATATATATATATATATATATATATATATATATATATATATATATATATATATATATATATATATATATGCGTAAAAAATCACAGGAAAACGTGATGCTCAGATGCAGAAGAACCGCAGGGAAAATGAAAATACGAAATATACACTTAAGTCCTGACTAGTTTCGTGATACTTCATCAGAGGACTGATTTATTGAGAGAGGTTTCTTTACAATTTATATGGAAAGCAAGCGTACGAACATACATATAGAGATTTAGAGAACAATGACACTCCCTTACCAACTACCTGGGTCAGGTGTTGAGTAGGAGGAGTCCCTCAAGCTCATTTGACACCTGCTAAAAAGGGTCATTTCTAGTGGCGTGTATAATCTTGTTTTCTTCTTTTTTTATTTTCAGTACAGTTTATTTATATGACAATACGGTATCCATATCTATATAAATACATAAGCAAAACATACACAAACATACAAATATATATATATATATATATATATATATATATATATATATATATATGTATATATATATATATATATATATATATATATATATATATATATATATATATATATATATATATATATATATATATATACAGATACACATACATATACATATATACATATATATACACATACATATACATACACATACATATATACATACATATACACATACATATATACATATATATACATCTACACATACATACATATGCATATATACATTTATATGTATACAACATTATTATCATAACCATATAATGATGTATATATCAATACTTATATCTAGCATAACACTATATAGTGCCACTATACTTATGCATACTATATAAAATAATTGTTTCCTTTAATGAATGGTAGCTTAGGTCTAAATATTAATTTCAAAGCGACGTTAATTATTCACAATACATTCAATTCTACATTAAGTGGTTAATGTTTTTTTATATAGCTTACAAATCTCTTTACATATAAAGGCGTCGAGTTTATACATTCCTTGACCAATATTCAAGTTGTTTTCAAAGGTTTCTTTTATGAAACTGGACTCTATGATGTTTCTTTCCACTAAGTTATTTGAATGAACCAATTTCTTTGCACCTGACCAATTAATAGGGTGATTTTTATCTCTAACGTGAGCAAAGAGTGCATTATTATCTTGAGCATACCTGACACTTTTCTTATGTTGTTCAATTCTCTTTTCTAGGGCTTTACCAGTTTGACCAATATAGTATTTTTCACAAGCATTGCATGGAATACGATATACACATCCCTTGGTAATGTCAGGAGAATTATTTATTAAGGCTGTTTTTATTGTATTTTTACTCTTAAATGCTACATTTACATTGAAGTTTTTTAACAGTTGGGGAATTTCTTTAAATGAATCACAATAAGGTAGTACAAGTAAATTTTGTGTGTTGTAGTTTTTTCTGTTATCATTACCGAAAAAAGTCTTTTTTGCTGTTCTTAGGGCATCATCTAACACAATTTCAGGATACTTTTGTTTTTTACCTATTGCTCTAATACCATTTATTTCGTCATCAATATGTTCAGGGCTGCAGACTCGAAATGCTCTTAAAAACATGGAAGTAAATACAGATTTCTTAACTTTGTTGCCTTGGTTTGAGTAATAATGGACATATGCCGAGATATTCGTTGGCTTTCTGTATACACTAAACTTAAGACTATTATTACATCTATGTATGCGACAGTCCAAAAAAGGTAGGGTACAGTTATTCTCCAGCTCCATAGTGAAATTTATTGATGGTACCAAACTATTCAATCTAAGAAAAAAGTTATCTAAATTTTCATTTCCTGGCCACACACATATTATGTCGTCAATATATCGAAACCATTTCACATTATTAGGTATGATGTTATTTAAGATTCTGCTTTCAAAAAATTCCATATATAGATTGCTCAATACTGGGGATAAAGGGTTTCCCATAGCCATACCAAAAGTTTGTGCATAAAATCTCCCATTGAATTCAAATTTACAATCTTTTATACATAGTTTAATTAATTCTATTAAAGTGTGTTTGGAGAATGGTAGATTCAATTGTCTATTATCTAATGTTTCAGATAAAAATTCCAACATGTCATCAATAGGTACTTTTGTGAATAGTGAGACTACATCAAAACTGACAAGCCTACAGGTACTGTTAATCTGTACTTCATTCAGTTTGTTAATCAAGTCTACATTATTTTTTATATTTGAATATGAAACGGTGCCAACTAAAGGATTGAGGATATTCACAAGGTACTTATATAATTTATATGCTGCTGAACCTACAGAGCTAATTATTGGCCTAGCTGGATAATTTGACTTATGAGTTTTAATAGTTCCATACATATATGGTAATGTTGGTGATATTGTACAAACCTTTTTTATCAGATCTTCATTCCCTTTTAATAACTCTTTCACTTTTTTGTTGTAACTACTATTCACAAACTCAATTGGATTTTTTCTTAATTCCATGTATGTGTTTTCATCACTCAAGAGGTTTTCCATTTTTTCTATATAATCATTTTTATTCAAGATTACCAGTGCTCCAGATTTATCGGCTTTTGTCAACTTAATATTTCTATCTTGCTTCAATTCAGCAATTGCTCTCTTGAATCTTTTTGGGCAATTTGGAACCACTGCTTTTTTCATATTGCTGTATATAATACCCTTAACCATATTTACTTCTTCTACAGAAATATCACTGAATTTTTCCAGGTTACACACTCCATTTGTAATTTCTACACTATTCACTGCACTTGATGACATCAAGAAATTTAAACCGTATTCCAAGGCACACTTCACATTTTTATCTAGAATTTTATTTGACAAATTAACCACACATTCTGGATTAACGTTTGTAGTCCACGAGCTACTTTCTATCAATGCATTGAGTTTCGTGTCATGCTTTTGTTTGAGTTTTCTATACACTTTTTCGTTCATTTCTTCACAACAGAAACCTCGAAGTGGGTCTTTCCAATCCGTTGGTATTGAGGCTTCAAAATGTCTCCTTTTTCTTGTTAGGTCTTCAAACGCTCTTCGGTTTTTAATTTTCATTGAATTTATATGCTTTCTAATATACTTTTCTGTATATCACCAAATGGTTGATCTTCTATTTCCAATAAGGATTTCGTTATCATGCATTTCGGAATGACTTGTTCCTCCCAGCATTCACGAAGAAACCGCAGGTGTTCTTTAGTAGTATGGGCGCGTGTGAGGGCGTCTGTAAATTCTCTAATAATATATACCAAGATGGGGAAAGTCGTACAGAAAGTCTGGAAGGAGTACGTGGTATCCATTTATGCGTAAAAATCACAGGAAAACGTGATGCTCAGATGCAGAAGACCCACAGGGAAAATGAAAATACAAAATATACACTTAAGTCATTCCGAAATGCATGATAACGAAATCCCTATTGGAAATAGAAGATCAACCATTTGGTGATATACAGAGAAGTATATTAGAAAAGCATATAAATCCAATTAAAATTAAAAACCGAAGATCGTTTGAATACCTAACAAGAAAAAGGAGACATTTTGAAGCCTCAATACAAACGGATTGGAAAGACCCACTTCGAGGTTTCTGTTATGAAGAAATGAACGAAAAAGTGTATAGAAAACTCAAACAAAAGCATGACACGAAACTCAATGCATTGATAGAAAGTAGCCCGTGGACTAAAAACGTTAATCCAGAATGTGTGGTTAATTTGTCAAATAAAATTCTAGATAAAAATGTGAAGTGTGCCTTGGGATACGGTTTAAATTTCTCGATGTCATCAAGTGCAGTGAATAGTGTAGAAATTACAAATGGAGTGTGTAACCTGGAAAAATTCAGTGATATTTCTGTAGAAGAAGTAAATATGGTTAAGGGTATTATATACAGCAATATGAAAAAAGCAGTGGTTCCAAATTGCCCAAAATGATTCAAGAGAGCAGTTGCTGAATTGAAGCAAGATAGAAATATTAAGTTGACAAAAGCCGATAAATCTGGAGCACTGGTAATCTTGAATAAAAATGATTATATAGAAAAAATGGAAAACCTCTTGAGTGATGAAAACACATGCATGGAATTAAGAAAAAATCCAATTGAGTTTGTGAATAGTAGTTACAACAAAAAAGTGAAAGAGTTATTAAAAGGGAATGAAGATCTGATAAAAAAGGTTTGTACAATATCACCAACATTGCCATATATGTATGGAACTATTAAAACTCATAAGCCAAATTATCCAGCTAGGCCAATAATTAGCTCTGTAGGTTCAGCAGCATATAAATTATCTAAGTACCTTGTGAATATCCTAAATCCTTTAGTTGGCACCATTTCATATTCAAATATAAAAAATAATGTAGACTTGATTAACAAACTGAATGAAGTACAGATTAACAGTACCTGTAGGCTTGTCAGTTTTGATGTAGTCTCACTATTCACAAAAGTACCTATTGATGACATGTTGGAATTTTTATCTGAAACATTAGATAATAGACAATTGAATCTACCATTCTCCAAACACACTTTAATAGAATTAATTAAACTATGTATAAAAAATTGTAAATTTGAATTCAATGGGAGATTTTACGCACAAACTTTTGGTATGGCTATGGGAAACCCTTTATCCCCAGTATTGAGCAATCTTTATATGGAATTTTTTGAAAGCAGAATCTTAAATAACATCATACCTAATAATGTAAAATGGTTTCGATATATTGACGACATAATATGTGTGTGGCCAGGAAATGAAAATTTAGATAACTTTTTTCTTAGATTGAATAGTTTGGTACCATCAATAAATTTCACTATGGAGCTGGAGAATAACTGTACCCTACCTTTTTTGGACTGTCGCATACATAGATGTAATAATAGTCTCAAGTTTAGTGTATACAGAAAGCCAACGAATATCTCGGCATATGTCCATTTTTACTCAAACCAAGGCAACAAAGTTAAGAAATCTGTATTTACTTCCATGTTTTTAAGAGCATTTCGAGTCTGCAGCCCTGAATATATTGATGACGAAATAAATGGTATTAGAGCAATACGTAAAAAACTAAAGTATCCTGATATTGTGTTAGATGATGCCCTAAGAACAGCAAAAAAGACTTTTTTCGGTAATGATAACAGAAAAAACTACAACACACAAAATTTACTTGTACAACCTTATTGTGATTCATTTAAAGAAATTCCCCAACTGTTAAAAAACTTCAATGTAAATGTAGCAATTAAGAGTAAAAATACAATATAAACAGCCTTAATAAAGAATTCTCCTGACATTACCAAGGGATGTGTATATCGTATTCCATGCAATGCTTGTGAAAAATACTATATTGGTCAAACTGGTAAAGCCCTAGAAAAGAGAATTGAACAACATAAGAAAAGTGTCAGGTATGCTCAAGATAATAATGCACTCTTTGCTCACGTTAGAGATAAGAATCACCCTATTAATTGGTCAGGTGCAAAGAAATTGGTTCATTCAAATAACTTAGTGGAAAGAAACATCATAGAGTCCAGTTTCATAAAAGAAACCTTTGAAAACAACTTGAATATTGGTCATGGAATGTATAAACTCGACGCCTTTATATGTAAAGAGACTTGTAAGCTATATAAAAAAACATTAACCACTTAATGTAGAATTGAATGTATTGTGAATAATTAACGTTGCTGTGAAATTAATATTTAGACCTAAGCTACCATTCATTAAAGGAAACAATTATTTTATATAGTATGCATAAGTATAGTGGCACTTTATAGTGTTATGCTAGATATAAGTATTGATATATACATCATTATATGGTTATGATATTAATGTTGTATACATATAAATGTATATATGCATATGTATGTATGTGTAGATGTATATATATGTATATATGTATGTGTATATGTATGTATATATGTATGTGTATGTATATGTATGTGTATATATATGTATATATGTATATTTATGTGTATCTGTATATATATATATATATATATATATATATATATATATATATATATATATATATATATATATATATATTTGTATGTTTGTGTATGTTTTGCTTATGTATTTATATAGATATGGATACCGTATTGTCATATAAATAAACTGTACTGAAAATAAAATAAGAAGAAAACAAGAATATACCCGCCACTAGAAATGACCCTTTTTAGCGGGTGTCTAATGAGCTTGGGGGACTCCTCCTACTCAACACCTGACCCAGGTAGTTGGTAGGGGAGTGTCATTGTTCTCTAAATCTCTTTATGTATGTTCGTACGCTTGCTTTCCATATAAATTGTAAAGAAACCTCTCTCAATAAATCAGTCCTCTGAGGAAGTATCACGAAACTAGTCAGGACTTAAGTGTATATTTCGTATTTTCATCTTCCCTGTGGTTCTTCTGCATATATATATATATATATATATATATATATATATATATATATATATATATACTGTGTGTGTATATATATATATATATATATATATATATATATATATATATATATATATATATATACACAGTATATATATATATATATATATATGTATATATATATATATATATATATATATATATATATATATAGAAGGGTGACCCATAAGTCTCCATACATAGGTAAAATAAAAAATTCTTGACATAAAGCATTTCTATTTATATAATCTGCTCAATATGACGGTCATTTTGTCGGAAAAACATTTCAATGCCTAGAAACATGTAGATTTATGTTTTTAATGGCTTTTGCCATACGTTCCATTAGATTACTCATGTTTTTTTATCTTTATCTGATGTCTTCTAAGGTAAAACTTGAGAGGGGTAGGGTCACGGCCACATAGAGATTCAATCTCTAGGTGGCTGTGGTAGGGTACGGAGATCTGGGAGGCCAATCCATGAGGCCAGATCAATCCATGTATCTGGAAACGGTTATTCTAACCACCGACGTACCTGAATACCAAAATGAGATGGAGCTCCCTCTTGTTGAAAGTAAACTGGGAAGTTACCATCCTCGTGTAGCAAGGATTGATAAAATCCTTTTTGCAACATATTAGGATACTTATCGACATTAAGATTCCCATCAACAAAAATGAGCAATAATTTTACCACTCCATATTCCTACCCGTACCATCACTTTACCGGGACTGAGTATCTTTGTCGGGCTCATCCAATGAGGGGTTAATCTGTTAATCTGTACATTATTTAATTTGTTAATCAGGTCTACAGTATTTTTTTACATTTCAATCTGAGATGGTGAATATCCTCAACCCGTTATTTGGCACCATCTTTGATTCAAATGTAAAAAAATAGTGTAGATTTGATTAACAAATTTGAATAATGTACAGATTAACTGTACCTGTAGGAATGTCAGTTTTGATATAGTCTCACTATTCACTAGACTACCAATTGATGTCATGTCGAAATTTTTACCTGAAACCTTAGATAATAGAATATTGAATATACCATTTCCCAAAAATACTTTAATAGAATTAATTAAAGTTTTTATAAAATACTGTAAATTTGAATTCAATGGGAAATTTTATGCATAAAATTTTGGTATGGCTATGGGAAGCCCTTTATCGCCAGTACTTAGTAATCTACATACGGATTTTTTTTTAAAGCAGAATCTTAAATAACATCATACCTGATAGTATAAAATGGTTTCGCTATATTAACGACATAATATATGCGGCCATGAAATGAAAGTTTTGATAGTTTTTAATAGATTGAATAGCTTGGTACTGTCAATATATTTCACTATGGAGCTGGAGAATAATTGTACCTTACCTTTTTTGGACTGTCGTATACACAGGTGTAATATTAGACTTGAATTTAGTGTATATAGAGAGCTAACGAATATCTCAGAAGGGGTCAATTGCTACTCAAATCTAAGCAACGAAATTAAGAAATTTGTATTTACTTCTATGTTTTTAAGAGCATTTCGAGTCTGCAGCCGGGAATATATTGATGATGAAATGAGTGAGATTAGAGCAATAGGTAAGAAACTTAAGTACCCTGAAATTGTGATAGATGATGCACTAAGAAAAGTAAAAAAGATATTTCTCGGTAATGATAACATAATGAATTAAAATACACAAAATTTACTTGTACTGCCTTACAGTAATTCTTTTAAAGAAATTTCTCAACTGTTGAAAATTTTCA
>NC_090760.1:38215403-38220403 GCF_036898095.1 Palaemon carinicauda | reverse complement strand
CGCTTGATTTTTTCTTCTTAGGCGGGAAGTAGCACATTGTTTTCATTTGTGATAAGAAATAAGTGGTATTTATTGATTTTTTATTATAATGTTCATATTTGATTTCAGATAATTTCATAAAAAATATCACTCCTTCCCAGTGATTTTAGCCTTTTGGATGCGTTATAAATATTTTAGAGGCTGTCTCTGGAAAGAACTTCCTGATATTTCAGCTATCTGGATGTGTTGTAAGCGTTGATTATTCAAGCAGAAATAATATAAAAAATGTATTTTATATCAGTAGCATATTCATTCACGATAAAGTTTTAAGATTTTCGGACATGAACTGTTGAGGATACGGTGTATTTTATAGAATGTAATCAATGTTCTGTTTATTGTTTTACTATTAAAGGTTGTCTGACTGCTGAAAATGGCTGAATCACTAGTCTCCCTGTAGGCTTGTGTCATATGAGTTCATAGTCTGGAATCAGATTGGAAACAGTTTTTATGTCTACTATACATACACAGCTGAAAAACATCTGGATGAAGGCCCTACTTATGGCTATCATCCTCCACGCTAGCAAACCTACACAGAGATTTTCATTAGAAGACTGATGACTAAGAGGGACCTTGATAGTTTTGATCTTCCATCTCAATCTCTTTCTTCAAGTATAGAAACAGTTGTTACTAGTGTGAGACAAACCCATTCAGTCACACATTCCACAGAGCTAGATATGTGCATCATCTGCCAGCATATACAACGTCAAATTGAGAGAAAAAGTTAAAATATGAGGCAATATATGACCGACCAGTTAATCAAGCGGGCCCTAGTAGCTGCAGAACAAAAAGTCGACCAATGCATTCAACTGGAAATAAGAGGAAAAACCTGAATGACAATAAGGCAAATTATCACCCCAAAAATCCCACATTAGGTACAATTGTAATGAATATCAACCACCCTTCATTCAGCTAGTGATTATTGTAAATAGGATCGCTAATTGTCTAGATGCACAGAAGTAGTGGTTGTAGCAGCTGCTATGTGGGCCTTTCAGCCCACACCAGGATAAACACAATAAGGCAAATGAGGTGTTAATACGTACAAAATTATGACCATCATTCAGAAAGATCTTCCTCTTCTCCCTTGTCTTACTACTTTTACCACATCTGTGCCAGGTATCATGTTTACTAGCTAAAAGCAGAAGAAATTCTTCACTCCACAGATAATGAAGATGGTGCTGTATAAGTTTGGAAAGGGATTCAGTCCTGGTAACATAGCTATCCCTAGTCATGAACTAAGATTTCCAGAATTCCAAACCCTGTAGATGAAGTAATTCAAAAGAACACACCCTGGTGCATGCTGAGAAGCTGGCAGAATGAGGATGATGAACCCATACGGCTATAGTTAGTTCCAAGTTGCCCTGGATCCAATGCAGTTATGAGCAACAACATTCCAGTTCTGAGTCATTGTTTACTGCCCCGTCATAGAAGAATCTCCTACAGAGCACTTCCTTCATAGTGTACACCATCATAAATTGATCCATCCAAATGGTGAGAGAGATAGGTCATTTTTATAGATCTCGCAATTTATGGCAACGTTCAAGAAATCTTATGAATGTGTCCAAAAGAATGTGTTGAGCCTAAAATGGGTACTTTCCACATAATCATGACCTTTCTAGGCATTATTGGAATAGGATATGGTGATGCTGGGTTGTTAGATATCGTTATTGAACCAGGCCTCATTGCAGTAGCTCAGTCTTTGGGCTCCATTAGAGGGCTGTTACTAGCCCCATCTGGGAAGCAGTGTAATGATAGATCTTGACAGCTCATGACAAAGCCAAAAACCTGAAAACCTATAGAGAAATAATAGAACTATATGATGAAGAGAGCAAGCTTACTCTCAGCTTTATATAGTTCTAACATTTCTCTGCCCATGGCACTCATCTCAGGAGAGGACATGGACGGAACATGGACTATTATGGACCAATATCCTGAGTTTTCTATTAGAATCACTGAGAGAGGAAAGTGAAATGCGTCAGCTACCATTCAGACTGCTATCAAGTAATGCAATCACAAGGGTCCCTTCCAGTGGAAGAATAACGTGAGCTTTTTAGTGAATAAGTGGTAGCAACCCCTATACATTCCAATGTTTGAAGAATTTGGTATACTCTACATCCTTCACAGCACATAGCATCTAAAGATGGCTCCACGGGATGAGGCTCTTATTTGTAGCAGAGTGCATGAAATGTATACAAAGTAAGAGGAAGTAAATTCACGATTCCTGATTTATGCCAACTTTACAAAATCTACTTATCTAGGCCCTAATTCTGAGAGGGCCCATGGATTAGATAATGTAAGCCTTATTATTTAATGTTTTGATTACTATTTCTAAAGTATTAATGATTACATGGCACAGATAATGAATTTGGAAACATGGAACCATAAACCAGTGGCCGAAGTCAAAATCTACAGGAATTATTCTAAAAAGAAAATATCTGGACCATAATGCTTTCAGAAATCAAAAGTCAAGGCGATTAGCATGCTGTGTGTAGTAAAAATATTTACTTTATTATAAAGATAGATATAAATTATTATATATACATACACATACACATACACATACACACACATATGGATATATATATATATATATATATATATAAATATATATATATATATATATATATATATATATATATATATATATATATATATATATATATATATATATATATATATATATATATATATATATATATATATATATATATATATATATATACATATACTATATATATATATATATATATATATATATATATGTGTGTGTGTATATATATATATTTATGTATATATATATATATATTTATATAAATATATATATATATATATATATATATATATATATATATATATATATATATATATATATATAAGGGTAAAACTTCACCTTGGTAAAACGTAAATTGACAAAATATAGTTGAAACTACGAAAAAAAATTTTTACGGTTGTAACATTTGTTTTATTGACATCGTGAGACTCCTAATGAAATAAGGATGAAGAAGCCATTTTTTAATTTTCATCATTAATATTCTAATTATTATTATTTTAATTTTATAGTAATCATCGTTCGTGTTATCATCGTTATTGTTATTATCATTAAAGTGAATACTATCATAAATATCATTAGTATTATTGCAACGCGTTTCAAGCAGCATGGTACATCTGGTGTCAATAATACTTGAGGCCAGAACAACCTGGCCACTTCTAAACGTCAGATGAGATTTTTTTCAATACACAACTGCAAAAGTTGTGCACGGAACTCATTAACATAATGGGCATGCTATAAAGGATTTCCAGAATACTCCGCTTCGAAAATATGTCGGCTTGAACCCTGAGAGTTCTTTGATAACTGGCGATCCTCCACCTTTAATAGAACAATATATTAAATCTTCTTTTCAGCTGCTGAGAACACTTCTCCAAACTTAATTTCCCTTTAGAATCGGGAGAACATCAGATGTTCAAACTTGCAGAGAATGTTCTCATGAACATGCTGACATAAGACTCTTCATAGGTTGTTTATGACAGGCCTGTTTCAACGTTGCTGCTATCTTAAGTTACTTCTTATACCGTTTACCAAATTCCTTATTTTTTTCTTTACCTTTGCTATTTTCCCTGTTGGGGCCCTTCAGTTTTAGTATATAAGCTTAGCTAAAGAAAAAGGGTAATAATAATAATAATAATGATAATAATAATAATAATAAAAATAATAATAATAATAATAATAATAATAATAATAATAATAATAATAATAATAATAATAATAATGATAATAATAATCATCGTTCTAGTTCTTAACATGTCTACATTTTTGGTATAAACCACGAAAGCGAGAGAGAGAGAGAGAGAGAGAGAGAGAGAGAGAGAGAGAGAGAGAGAGAGAGAGAGAGAGAGAGAGAGAGAGAGAGAGAGAGCTGTTTGTTGACAATAATCTTTATCCTACCTTAAAACAGATATAATTTTTTTTTCGACAAAGTGAAATCCTACCATAAATAATTAATCTATTAACAGTTCAGAATAAAGTCACTACCCTGATATGAAAATATTGTTTCTGTTGCTAGCGTTTCTTCAGTGGATCAGATGAACCAATCGAAATAAGCAGAACAAATCTCACGATGTATTTAGTGAGTGTTCCATGATAAAAGCTGAAATTGACCTTAGCGCAAAATCTTTGCTTTAATCTTTTGTAATCAAGGAACATTTCATAGTAAAATTATATTTTACTGGATACGGCAGAACTGGGCACGTTAAAGAATTCTTTCGTTTTCAATTATTCCTTGGAGGCGATGAAAAGTAATTCCCTCTAATGAAATTAAAAAGAAATAATGTTTTCCTCTTTAATCTGGAAATTAAGGAAAATTTCTCATAATTATGAAATGATGATATGCTTTTACCCACACCGTAATAACATTATTAAATATTCTTGTTTTTATAAAAGATTGACATCCTTATTGCTATTCAATCTTATTTCTTTCCTTCTTTAATAAAGTATTTATAGCTTGTATTTGAAAGATCTATCATAAAGCTGTTACAGTTCTTGAAATATTTTATTTTGATTGTTCCATACGTCTCTTGAAGTTTACTTAATTTCTTGTTTCCGTTTCAACTGTGCTATTTATCGCTGTTGGAGCCATTGGGTTTATAGCATCTTGCTTTTTCAACAAGGGTTCTAGCTTACCTAATAATAATAATAATAATAATAATAATAATAATAATAATAATAATAATAATAATAATAATAATGATAATAATAATGATGATGATGATGAGGAAGATGATAACGCTTATCATTCTTTATCTTCTGCTTTATCTTAATCATTTGTCTACAAAATGGTAGCCATTGAGGGAATTAATTCTTCGAAATTCTTGCGTATTAAATGGAATATTCACGAACTTAAAATCAAGCCTAGTTATATTGCTGGGTGATTAAAAATATTATCAAAACTTAAGCATATAACGATGCT
>NC_090760.1:38202903-38207903 GCF_036898095.1 Palaemon carinicauda | reverse complement strand
GTTCTTTATCTATCCTGTTTTATCTGTTATAAGCTGCTGTCACTCTTAAAATGTGCACATATATTCTCTGTTTATACTAAAATGAGACTATTTAAAAGCCAGACAACTAGAGGTGATAGAGCAAAACTATTTATAAATTTGAATTCAGCACACCCAAATTAGCAAAAAACACCTAGCCCCATTCTTGCCTCACACCAAATTTTTTTTTTGTAAACCAGTGTTATCTGTTTATTATTTACTTATAACCAACATAACGAATATGAAAGGCTTAACAGAAGATTAGTTTTACTGAAAGGAGAGAAGTGTACCAACCGAGTGTCAAACGATCGTACATAGTAACGACATTTCTCTTTTTGTATATATTATCCTTTGTATCTTCGCTCTCTCCTCGAACTAGCAGCGCCCTTTATCAACATGTCTGTTTTTTTACCGTTAACTGTTAACAAAACTGGTTGTCGGTTGAGCATGAAATTGCGTGTTATATTTTAGGCCCTTCTTGCCTGGAATTGATGTGTATATAAACTGATGTTCTGTAATAAAGTTACTCAGTTGCTTTCATCTTGCTTTTCGAGTTACAGCCTCTCTTGGCCCCTCACATTGGTGACCGCAGAAGTCGACTCATTCCTCCCACCTCACCCCCACCCCCCTCATCACTGGTACTATGACCGACTCCATGGAAGTTGGCGCTGCCCATTCAAACTTTCGTCGTTTGCCAGTGGGGAGGCGTTTGCTTGGCTTCAACACGCAGAAGTCCAGTTCCGCATCAAGGGTGTGACTCGCTCAACCACCAAAGCTGGTTATGTTTTCGCGGTGATACCCGAGGACACCTTCCCAGAAATCTCTGACTGGCTTTGTGAACAAGGACACACCCCAATAGCATATGATGCCCTCAAAATATACCTTCTGCAGCAGTACTCACAGTCCCCAGCCGCCCGTATAGCAAAGCTTTTTCAGCACTCTCAACAACCACTGGGGGACCAAAGGAATTCGCTCGCCCTCAGGGAAATGACCAGTATCGCTAGCGTGCAACCTGCGGCAGATGGCTCTCCTTGTGAGGTAAACCTACTTCGTGCCCTTTGGGTACGCCGTTTACCTGAACCTGTATGCTTTGCGATACCCGATGTTGATAGTTTACCCATAAAGGACTTGATGACCAAAGCCGATGCCCTTATGGACAGCCACTTCACGACCTTCAAGACCTCCATCAACGCCTCCACTCCTGACAAAGAGGACACCTATTCAATGTCAACCGAAGTTCAAGCGAATGCCATAGGGCATACACACCTACCTCGTGACGTGCAGGAGTGGCAACAAAGCCACCCATCACCCACCACTCGCTCGTGCCCAAACTAACGACTTCTACAGCCACTTACTGCCGCCCATCGGCAGCAGTTTTGCTACTACCACTTCAGATTCAGGGCTGCTACTAAGAAATGTGCCAGTTAGTGTCAGTGGCCAAAAAACGTGTAAGTAGTCCATCGCTCATGGTAGTGGCCTCCCCTGGTTCTAATCTTTTCTTTTTACATGACGCAGGAACGGGCGTGCGATTTTTGGTAGACACGGATGCTTGTCGTTCTGTTTTGCCAAGATAACTCTTCAGGACACGACGTTGTCTCTCTAAGTCTGCTGATGTCTGCCTGGTAGCCGCTAACAGATCTGCGATACCCACCTATGGTTACGAGAACCTCACATTATCATTTGGAAACGGTAAATTTAATTGGAAGTTTCACGTTGCTGACATCACATTGTTAATCCTCAGTACGGATTTCCTCTCTCATTTCCACCTTCTGGTTGATGTCGCTCACCGACGATTGGTAAACGCAGACTCCTACTTGTTGACACCTCTTCAAACAGCCCTTTCCAGCCTCGCTCTCCACATCAGCGCACCAACGGATGCCTACACCGACCTCCTCACGTCGTACCCGGAAGTTTTATGTCCAGAACTTTGCCAAACTCTCACGGCTCCTACCAAATATGGTATTTATTAACACATCAAGACAACGGGACCCCAAGTCTCCGCATAACTGAGACGTCTGGCAGCGGATCGATATGCAGCTGCCAAACAGACATTCGCCGAAATGGAGGAAGTGGGCCTTTGCCAAAAGCCCTCCAGCCCATGGTCGTCACCCTTACACATTGTCCTGAAGAAAGACGGCTCCCTCCGTCCATGCGGGGATTACAGGCGCCTGAACATGCAAAGAGAACTGGATCACTACCCCGTCCCAAACATTGCTGATGTGACCTCCTACCCGCATATAGCGAAAGCTTTCTCCACGCTCGACCTTCTAAAAGGGTATTATCAGGTGCCTATGAACCCAGAAGACATCCCCAAGACCGCCATCACCACTCCGTTCGGTACATACACCTTCAATTACTCTTGTTTCCGCCCTCATAATGGTGGGGCCACTTTTCAACGTCTCATGGATGGCATCTTAAGGGACCTCCTCTTCTGTGTATGTTGTGTGGACGACATACTTGTGTTCTCTTCCTCAAAAGAGGAACACCTCCGTCACCTGCGCATCGTGCTCGACCGCCTGCAACAAAACGGTCTTGTAGTCCGGTACGACAAGTATACCTTTGTTGCCAACGAAATATCATTCTTAGGGCACCGCATCACTCCTGAAGGAGTCCATCCCCTCCCTAAGAATTTACCAGCCGTTTAGAGCTTCCCCACGCCCTCAACCCTCAGAGCACTGCAAGAATTCTTAGGCATGATCGAGTATTACCACCGTTTTCTGCCAGCCATTGCCGCCACTATTGCTCCCCTCTACGCCTCCCTCAAGGGAGAGCCAAAAGACCTGAAGTAGGGTCCCCTTCAAGAAGCGGCCTTCTGTAATGCAAAGAATGCCCTAACAACCGCTACTGCTCCCACTTTTCCCATGCCACATGCCCCTCTCCTTCTCTCCACTGATGCCAGCGACGTTGCTATTGGTGCAGTAATCAAACAGGTGGTCAACCGCTCGCCCCGCCCATTGACCGTCTCCAGTAGAAAACTTTCCAAGGCAGAATCGGGTTATTCTACCTTCGATCACGAATTGGTAGCTGTGCACTTGGCTGTCTGTCACTTTCACCATTTCTTAGAAGGTACACTGTCATTCGCACAGACCACATGCCTCTGGTGCATGTCTTCACTCTTCACTCGACAGTCTAACGCCTGGTCTGCCCGTCAACGCAGACATCTCTCCGCCATAGCTGAATACAATTGCACCCTTCAACACGTCCCTGGGAAAATGAATCCCGTTGCCCATGCTCTGTTAAGAAACATGTTGGCTGCCGTTCAACTGGGATTGGATTACAACGCTTTGGCTGAAGCCCAATTACAAGATCAAGAGTATCAAGCATGTAGGACATCCTGCACATCCCTGTGTTGGGAAGATATCTCCCTCGACGACTCTAACACCACCCTCCTCTGTGACGTCAGTACTGGTAGACCGCGACCGTGGATTCCTGCTCCCATGCACCGACAGGTGTTAGATATCATTCATGGCCTTTCACATCCCTTGTGCCATCCTACTGCACAGCTGCTGAAGACAAAGTTCATTTGGCACGGCATTTCAAAGGATGCTAAGGATTGGGTCCGCGCCTGTACTTCTTGCCAAACTTCCAAAGTACATCGACATATGGATTTAGGAGTGGACACCTTTCCTCAACCTCACTGTCTTTTCGCCCACATTCTTGACGACGTTGTAGGCCCCCTACCCACATCACAAGCACATCGTTACCTGTTAATGTCATCGACCCCTCCACTCGTTGGCTCAAAGATATTCTTATAGAAAATGCAACGTCTGCCTCATGCACATATGCCTACTCTCAGGATGGATTGTAAGATTTGGTATCCCGGAGCATAATACTTCTGACAGGGGTACCACTTTCACCTTTCAATTATGGACATCACTAGCGAATCTCCTGGTATCACCCTACATCAGACAACTGCCCACAACCCCGCTGCCAATGAAATGCTTGAACGATTTCATCGCACCCTCAAAGCAGCTTTGATGTCCCGCTGCAAGGACTCCAACTGGTTACTCAGCTTCCCTGGGTCCTCCTGGGACTGAGGACCACTTCTAAAGACGCCCTGGACGTCTCGGCAGCTGAAATGGTGTATGGCGACCCGTTGGTCTTCCATGCCGAATTTTTTCCTTCTGCAACCTCCTCCGACGATCTCCAGCGCATACGTCACGTCGCGGGCAAATTAACTCCATGCTGCCAGACTTACAAGCCCCAAGCGAAGCATCATATTCCGACACACTTGCACTCTACAATGCACATCTTCCTACGCAACGGCACTAGCAAGCCATCGCTAACGCCCCCTTACACGGGCCCTTTCTTTGTGATCCTATGCAGTCCGAAAGCTTTCCTACTGAACATTTGTGACAAAGAAGACTAGGTCTCCTTTGATTATCTCAAACCTGCTTATCTCCTGCCAGATGACCCACCTACAGTTCGCCTCTCTACATCAGGGCGCCCTATTTAACATGTACAGTATGTCATTTTTAGGAGGGGAGCCATGTACCAACCTTGTGTCACACGATCGTACGTAGTAACGACATTTCTCTTCTTTGGATATACTATCCTTTGCATCTTGGCTCTCCCCTCGCACTAACAGAGACTTGATTCAACATGTCTGTTTTACTTAACTGTTAACAGAACTGGTTGTCGGTTGAGCATGAAATTGCCTGTCATATTTTAGGCCCTTCTTGCCCGGAATTGATGTATATATAAACTGATGTTCTGTAATAAAGTTACTCAGTTGCTTTCATCTTCCCTTTCGAGTTACAGCCTCTCTCAGCCCGTCACAGAATTAAAAAGAAAAGTATTAGGAATGGATAGATAAGGAGATTTATAGTTTGTGGAATAAAAGTGCAAATGAATTCTGAGGGACAAATGGGCCGCACTGGCTCATATGAGAGCATATGCGAAGTGGGTCTTATTATCGTCTGACCATTGGTTGACCTGTCACTGTATGGTTCCTGGTATCAGCAAACGAGTGCAACCACAGA
>NC_090760.1:38177903-38195403 GCF_036898095.1 Palaemon carinicauda | reverse complement strand
AATTAAGAAAGGAGTTAAATCCGGAGATCCAATATCTCCTGGGTTATTCATACCCTGCCTAGAGGGTTTTAAGAGTTTAGATTGGGAAAATGTAGGAATTAATATAATGTGGAATACCTAGAAAGCTTAAGATTTGCAGATGACATAGCTCTGTTTAGTTAATCATAGGAAGAATTGAAAAAGATGTTAATAGGTGGGCCAAGGATACAACTTTAAAGTAAGTTCTTAACGTCTATTACGAGGGAAATACAAATAAAACGGGAAGATAACTTATCAGTAAGAGATCAGGGTGAACAACAAGTTAGTGCATCATGGGAACAATAAGTAAATGTTGCCAATACCTAATACAATGTTGCCATATCATATTAATAAGACATGAATTATTCTCCTATATGCAACACCTGGAAATAATGCTTGAGAGCACATAATACAATACATGGTGCATATAAAATTACGACAATAATAATGAATATTGGTTAAATGTGTCTTTTCATGTACCTACACCTCTCTCCCGCTCACACTCGTAGCGTAATCTCGAGCAGACTCCTTTTCTATGAGTCTTTGGGAGGGATGTGGGTTCACTGGAGGAATAGTGACTAAGGACTCTCTTTCTAGGTCCTGGCAAGGGGCCATAGGGTCAGGGAAAAAAGGGTCACTGATAGTGGGTGACATTAGGCAGAGAAAACGGCGATTACGCCACCACACATTGCTACTGGGGAGACGAATTTGATAGTCTCTTGACTTTCGATGGCCGATGACAATACCAACTTTATCCCAACGCTGAGAAGTTGGGTCTTGAATCCGAATTTGCTGTCCAACACTTAACTTTGGCAGGGGCGGATATGCTGGTCATACTGGGTCTTTATCTGCTCATAGCGGGCAGCAGCACGCTGGTCACATTCTTTAGTCTTGACCTGCCACTCCTAGGAGAAGGCTTTTGGATGGGCAGGAAAACATGACCTGAGAAGTCGGCTATATAGGACCTGGGCAGCCGAGCGTCGTGTAAAATTAGGAGTATTCCTGAGCTCCAACAAGCCACAGTCAAAATCTTCACAATTGATATTGCCAGACCGGCTGTTTTCAGGATGAGGAGCTCAAGTGACTTCACAGCAGCTTGGACGTGACCATTCGATTGCGGATAGTGAGGTAATGTTACCATGTGTCAAACTTCCCATCTCTTCATAAAATCCAAGAAATCTGTGCTGGTAAATTGTGGTCCTCCATCTGTCCTAAGGCAAAGAGGAACACCAACTTCACGAAAATATATGCAAAGGATCCTGATTGCGTTAGAGGTTGTAGTATCCCCTTTGCAGGGTGCGACAACAGGTCATCCCGATAGGCAATCAACGAAAAAAAGGAAAGCTTTCCCTGTGACAACAAAGAAAACTTTGCTGAGACAGACTCAAAGGGTGTTGTTGGGTTGTTGTCGTTCATTAAAGGTTCTTACTGCTGATATGGCTGCAATGTCTGACATGCCTCACAAGCTCTGACCATGTTGACAATGTCAGAGTCAATGCCAGGCCAGAAAAGGCCTTGCTCTGCGTTTGGCCGTTCTTACACCTCAGTGGCTGTCATGCAAGTGGGATAAGGTGCGGCGACGAAGGGTGGCAGGAGCTACAACTCTTGCTCCATACAAATCAAGGTCACCCTCGACATGAAGATCTCCATGTAGTTTCCAGTATGAAAGTACAGAATTGTGAATATCATATCTATTTTGAGGAAGTCCTGATTTGCCACAATCTAGTAGATGAGTATGTGCAGGTTCTGCTCTTGCTGCATTATGAAGATCCTGGAATATCCTGTAGGCATCCTGAGCTGAAGCCTCGTCTGAAAGAGTAACGGTGTTCATGGCTATGACAGTTCGGAGATGAGCAACAAAAGAAGGACCTGAGATCTCATCCTCCTGTGTGGGGTAGCTGACCAGCCCTCAAGATAATGTATCTGGAACGCAGAGCAACTTACCAGCACACCACACACCTGTAAAGATGTAAGGTTAGATCTTCTCCATGAGGCGTTGGAGATGGGAGTTTTCAATGGCATTAAGCCATTGGTATGAGGGGCCGTTGGTTTGTCATCGTAGTAGAGTGCTGTAGGCCGGCTAAATACAGACTACACTCTGTCATTGCTCAGACAACGGCTAGCATCTCGAGCTCGATAGGGGCATCCACATTGATGAGAAACCAAGAACCACACTGAACTAGACGCAGGTGCCCATTTCCGTGGACCTGCGAGAGAGCCGTTTAGGCGTGAAGTATCGGTTTGAGGAAAAACGGGTAGGGTAGGTCTAGGTCAAAAAGGGCAAGAACTGGTGGACAGGTGATTGCTGACCTGATGCGTTGAGATGCTTCATCATGGTCGGAAGTCCAGACAAACATTCTTTTGTGGCTCCTCAGAGGGCAGAAAGGTTGCACAACAATGGAGATGTCAGGCGTAAACTCTGCTAACTGGTTGACCAATCCCATGAACGATCTGAGGTCTGTCAGGTTAGCAGGGGTTGGGAAATCCTTGATGGCACTGACATTCTGCTGATCAGCTGAAATGCCATCTCCTGAGAGATTGTACCCCCAGAAGTTCATGGAGGGAGTGGCAACCTCAAATTTATCCTTGTTGAGTGTGATCCCAAACTTGTGGCACCTGGTGAGCTCTTCATGGATATGATGAAGGTGTGTAAAGTAGTCTTCCTCATAGAGGAGGAGGTCGTCTATGACCTTAACACAACTTTAGACACCTTGAAGTGTCTTATGACCTCGAAGGCAGAAGGCGTCGCCAGTAGCTGTGAAGTCCATCGGTCTTCTGCAATGTATGAACTGACCATATGGCGTAATAAAGATGGTTAAATGCTGATCCTCCTCTGCTAGTTTCATTTGCCAGTACCCTTAGAGATCACCTGCTTTGGTAAAGTAACGACCTATTAGATCCATACTATTAAGAGCTGTGTAGGGTGAGAGTGAAGGTTGGGCTGGACTATACTTGGCAACGACGACGAGAGGGTGCCACCAAACTGAAGGATTATCACCATGAGCCACCATAAAATCAAGCTCTTTTTTGACTTGGTTCTTAAATGCAAAAGGAATCTGTCTTGGAGTGTGGAGGGCAAAAGGCAATGCACCCTATTTTAGGAGGATTCTCATGGGAGGACCAGTCCTTGGCTTGAGAGGAGCCATTTTCAAATCTTCTTTTGAGACCAACACATCTTTAAACTCTTGAAGAAAGTATTCCTCGGCTGTTGAAGGTGATGTGGATGCTGAGAAGGGTAGCTCCTTGCATCTATTTACATGTTTGACCTCCCAAATAGGTTTAGGGAAATCTGGAGATATTATGGCCAGTTCCTGTCAATGACCATAGGATAAAAGTGGAACTTCCGTATTTATGTGAACTTGAACCCTGGCATGACAGGATTGCCTGCCTAAGGTAAGGGTATCTTGTAATATACCCAGAGCAGCTGACATCGGAGATCCATCCGCGGTGAATGTCACATTCGGTGTAGGTGCTTGCAAGCAGCTCCTAAAGACTCTCATGTTGTCAAGGTGTTGCTGTCCGATAACAGTGATGTTGGCCCCTGTGTATGGTAATATCTTGATGAGAGACTTAATATCACCAGATGACAAGAGTATGCAGATTGGTTTAGGAGTCTTGTAGATGGCGTGAGGCGATCCTAAGCGATGATAGCTGGTCCATGAATCTTGTGGTTTGTTTGAAACTGAAGAGGCACCACTGTTGCTTGAAGATCGGTCTTGGTAACATTTTTCTTGTTATCCTTGCAGCATTTATCAAAGTGTCCAATACGGTGACAAAAACTGCTCTGGACTTTAATAGCAGGACATTTCAATGTCCTGGACCAATGACCAACACGGTCACAGTTTCGCAGGTACTGTTGGCAGCGGGGTATTTATCTGGTTTGTGCTAATGGACACAGTACTGACATAAAGCAGCCGGCTTCAAGGACTTCGGCGAAGGTGAAGGCTTTCCGCATGGCTTCTAGCTTCTCTTGTATTCGAAAACGACACACAACTGGCTGGATGGTCCAATTATGGCAGAAGTTGCAGTTCTAGCTGCCTCATACGTTTGACAGGTGGTGACGAAATCTTGTAGAGGAGAACTGGCTTCAAAGGCAATCATTGTCTGGACTAACACCACATCTTGGATACCCACCAAGATGATCATTTTCAGCTGGGTCTTTTCACATGCAGCAGCATTACCTGAGGACAAATCAACTTCTTCTGTGATGCGACGAAGTCTCACAAAGAAATTGGCGAAAGATTCTCCTTCCATTTGTCTTGCAACTAAGCAACTTTCTTCGGTGAAGCACTTCGTTCATCAAATTCTTTATGTGCAATTGTAGAGCATCCAGGACTTCATCTACAGACTTATCTGTGGAAGGGTTTCAAGGGTTAATCACGTCCTCATCTGGACCATCTGTTTTTCACGTGAAAGCTTAGAAAGATCCACCATTACAGCATGGTCATCCCACCGAAGTCTTCATTCCCTGAACATTTGGAATATTGCATCTGCTTTCAGTGGGGGTGGCATTTGAGTCGTTGCTTTCTGAGGAGGTGGGAGAGCAGATTGATTGGAGTCCGAAATCGCCTCTGTGCCAGGTGTAAGAGTACCTGGATGAGAATGGACGAAGGTGCAACAGTTTGGATCAGGGTAATAAATCTTGCATTTTCTTCTTCTCTTCTAAGACCATCCTCTCTAAGGCGAATCGCTTCTTGTTCCATTCTTTCTTCTTCACGTTTTCTTTCTTGTCTTCTTTCTTCATCTTCCCTTTGTCTTCTTTGATCCTTATACAAGCAAGATTCTGCTAAAAATTAATCAAAGTGAGGATTTCTGTCCCAGTAGCTGAAGAGGCAGACGGTGGTTGGTAGTGGGGGCTCAAGGAAGGTGGTTAGGGAGAGGCAGTGCACTCCAACACTCCCCTAACATTGTAGGTGTGGGCATCGTCAACATTCTGGGCACCTACGTCACCAAATAGTCTCTGCTCTGCGGTCTCTTCTAACTGATCTATAAGTCTATCTCTCGGGGCCCTTACTACTTACAATGTGCAGTGAGCAAAAATACAGTTTTAACAAAATTATCAACAATAAACAACAACTGTTGTGAAAGTCAAAACTAAGAAGAAAGGTTCAACGAGGAATGAGTGTGTGCATGTACGATGAATACATCATGTAGTGGGTTGAGGGGAGCAGCAACTCGCTAGCCTAGCTTCATGCAGATCAGTCACCCTGACGAAATTGTTGAAACTGGATTTGCTCATGCATGCTCTGACAATGCCGCAACAAAATATTTGCTTACTCCTTGAAATAGTACAGCAAATAATACACTGGTATGTATAAAAAAGGCACTAGAAATCCCAATACACTGCACTTCAAAGTTCACTTGTATCACTACATTGCACATGAAATAAAATAAATAGAATAAAACCCACCCAAAATTAGAAGTGAGCGTCCATTAATAGCCTCGACCGGTTCCTATTGTTCCCGTCTAGAAAGAAACTTCTTGAAATACGACACTATGAGGTCACTGCGCCATGTAGGTGTTGGTAACTTCCTTAACCTTAATAGGTGGGGCAAGGATACAACATTGAAAGCCGGTTCTTAATATATATATCTTGACAAATACAAAGTCCATGGGAACAACGGGAAGATAACTTATCAGTAACGGATCAGGACGAACAATAAGTAAGTTTTGCCAATGTCAATGCAATGTTGCCATTTCATATTAATAAGACATGAATTATTCTGCTACTATGCAACTCCTGGAAATAATGCTTGAAAGCACATAATACAATAAATGGTACAGATAAAATAAGGACACTAATAATGAATACTGGTACATGTTAACTGTGTCTTTTCATATAGCTACAGATGGTAAAAGAAATAAATAGAGAAAACAGAAATGCGGGACTGAGAAGGAATATGAGTAAAATGAAGAAAATGTTCAATGAAAATGTAGAGACACAACAAATAAGGGTTATGGACTAAGCTCTAGAGATTGTTAATATATAGGCATACTTATGACAGAAATTGTTTCCCCAGGAAATCACACCAAAATTATAAGAAGGATAAGCATAGGATGGATTGGTTATGGTAAACAAAATGATGTTATTAAATGTAAAATGCCACATTCTCTAAAAAATAGCATTTCTTCAGATGGTTCTACCGATATTAACTTATGCATTGGAAACTTGGAACCTCTTCTAAAGCCCTATAACTTTAAATAGTTAGAGCTAACTAAAGTAGATGATATTAAGAGTGACAGGAAATAGATGGATATGAGGAATAGCATCATGTGTCCTTAAAGATTTCCAAAGAAGCTGAAGAAGGAAGGAACGACAAATAAAGAAATTTTGCGGGTGTGGAGGAGATGTCTGAGGGATTTTTTCTGAACTAGGTTAGTAATGCCTGATGATTATATATATTTTTGGGCTCAAGCCATGTCGTCCTGATGGAAGGTTCCTTTAGTAGCTTCCTAAGGGTATATATGACTACAGTGATATTCCCAGAAAATTAAACTAAAGGTTTCACAGAATTCTAACTTCTGTCACGAGTACCCTTAAGGTTTCCCTTTAGGATATCGTATAATAACAGGGGACGTATTCTTGACACACCACATAGCTATCTGCACCCGACATAGCGTTTGCGCTTCGAGGGGGAAGTTGGTGGCAAGATATGGGAGGAGCCGTTACAAAGTTCTCCTCCTCCGTTACTGTTATGGTACTCGGATGACGTCATAAACGACACCATCTTGGCCACCATCTTGGCTGACGTCATAACCGCCCGCATCCTCCATTCCTTCTGTAGTAGCGTCTATGACCAGGTGTTTTTTCCCAGTTGTTCGCTATTTACTGCCAGCATGTCGCAATCTTCAGCTTCTTCTACCTCTGGAAAGTTGAGTACCATATTCTTATATTGTATAAATTAGCTCTGGCCTTAAAGTAACGCTTTTATATCTTTAAATACTGTGTTTTGTGGCGGAGCTATTGCCTAACGGCAGGCGTCCCTGACGCTGTTGTTCGCTTCGCATGCTTTATTTAGTTAGCCAAA
This sequence comes from Palaemon carinicauda, assembly GCF_036898095.1. NCBI lineage: Eukaryota > Metazoa > Arthropoda > Malacostraca > Decapoda > Palaemonidae > Palaemon > Palaemon carinicauda. The sequence goes on along the minus strand of NC_090760.1, from coordinate 38,188,357 downwards.
ACATCTGTCCCAGTTTCTTAACTAATTATCAGTATTAGTTATTTAGTCTTCATTGCTAGGAATTAGTTATATCATGCCGATAGTATTCTTTAATTTTGGCGAGTGTAGGCAGCCGAATTTATGACGCTAGAGATGCTAGCCCAGTTGCCTAGGCATACTAGCCTAGGCATTTCAGTTTACTTTCATGCATGATATAATAGGTGTTCCTGGTGTTAATTTAAATGAAGATATTAGGCAATTATACATATAAGATTCAGTGATTGGACATGGGTTTTTCTCCTACTAGTAAGTATACAAGGGTTTTTGATGATCTTGGTAATCAATTCCTTTGCCCCTAACATAACGGCTTAGGGGCTTTTATATACTTTTACACCTCCCCGGTTACCTTTACCTAAGGTAATCTCTCCTCCCTCTGAGATAGCCTAGGCTACATCCTAGCCCTCCTTACCTTGAATTGTATTCAAGTGAGGTTAGGCTAGGATTTTCTTTCCCTGTCCAGAGCCATAGTTCATGAGCTTTGAGTTAAAGTCAAAACCTCAGAGTATCAGTCGTTTGCCCCCAGCTACCCCATTAGGTGAATGAACTCTCCTTTTGGTCTCCGCTGGAGGGCAAAGAAAGGGGGGGCCTCTGCATCCCCCCCTTAGGCCACACCTGGTAGGGTTACCACCCTTCCTCCCTGTGGCCTAGCGACTTGTCCTGCGCCTGCCTTCTCCAGGCTAGGGGATATGCTTCCCCTAGCATAGGTTAGGCAGACTCTAGGATTCTGTTTCTTTATAGTTTGGTACGGCACGGCCATGCCGTTCTCTTACTGTACTAACCCACCCTAGGCTGGAGAATGTATTCTTCCTATACCTGGGATGGTGCTGGTACTGAAACAGAATCCCCTTTAGGGTGTTGGGGAAGGCTCACACCAACCCCCACACCCCTTCACAGGACCCTGCACACTCCTGTCCACTGTCCTACAACTCGACCGAGTGCCGACGGGCTGTGAGGTCGGCCCGGTCCTTTTCGCCTGCTAGACCAAGCTGTTTAGCTTCACGCACATAGTTGAACTATGGGATGGCGTACGACAGGTCGGTCTACCGGTGGGAGACCTCCCTGCTATCTTAGAGTGTTCTTCGGTCCTCCCTTGGATTGCCACCAGCAACCCTAGCTGGCCGCCGGCTTAGTTGCGGCTGGATGGAAGCCTGATCATAATGTTCTTCCTTTTTATTTGAACCTTCCTTCACAAGGAAAGTGAGGTTAGTGTAGTGAGCTGCCCCCCTTCCCTCTCCCTTCCTCTTTGCTTTCTCTCTCTCTCAATCAAGTGCCGGTCCACTGTCGCACAACTCTGCCGGTAACAGCTGACAGTGTAGCCTAGGTTTCCTCTCAGTCTCAAAGATCATTGGGTAGGAGTACCTACAGCTGGTTGCCTGCCGGCTGCCAGCGGTCGTCGACATGTCGGCGATCTGCCATCCTTACTCGAGGTCGTCTCCCTTTCCCCGCCACATAGACTGATGGCTGGAAGGGGTTAAACTCAATCGGAGACCCGCCGGTGCCTGCCGTGCCTCCGATGCGCCGGAAAGCTGCCGGCTCCACCTAATTCATATTACGACAATGGGCTGTCATCTTTCTCTAACCCTGCCGGCAGTGTGCCGGCAGTGTCTGTTGTATGGCAGTATACGGTAGCCAGTACATCTGTGGTATAGTACATACCCTAGACAGAAAACTATGGTGTATAGTTATGCAATAGATGATTTTCTAGCATACTCTGTGCATCCATGCGTAGTCCCTTGCCGGGACCTATCCAAATTGGGGATAATTATTTCCCTTTTTCATTATGCTGAATGATTTCAGCTCTCTCCCTTTCACCACTACTAATATGCCGGAGAAAGTACTAGCTACGCTACTCTATCCCTACGGGATAGCTTCCCCCTTAGGGCTTACCAGAACGGAAGTCCTAGAGTTAGTAATGGTGTAAGGTCGCGGTAATTGGCTGGGCGAGATTCACAAGTATGTGTCTTTCTTGCTTCATCTCCACCTTACCTATCCTAAGCTTACACTTGGAAAGGAGTCTTATACTGTAATTGAGATTATATTAAGACTAATCTAGTATTACTTTAAGTCCATCATTATAGACTTCCAAATATTCATGTACCCCATTCTTCTTTACAGGAGGAGTACATCTGGTGTTAGAGCGCCCTCTGCAGCGTTCGGCGCCGTGACTTCTACGGCCACGTGGCGTGCCAAACCCCTGCCAGCTGCTCCGTCACCCAGGGATTTCTGAGGTACTGGGACCCGCAGGTTTGCACAGTCTGCAAGGACCTGCTCAACGAGGCGCTCGAGGCTCCCCAGTCTGCGGAGTCAATGGACATCGCTCGTGACAAACTACGCAAGTAGGTGCGTGGTTTCCAAAAGAACGCTACAGGGCCCTATCTCCCCAGCGAGAAGATGAGAGCTATGCTCTTTCCTAAGGCATCTGCGGATGCTATCATCCCCAAACTAGAGATCCGCGTCCTACTGATGGTCGACCCAGATGTTTCGGACGCACTTCAGGACATCCATCTCGACGATGATGAAAGGATGTCAGAGGTGTCGGATGCCACCGAGAGGACCCTGATGGCCGAGGGTCGAGAAGAAGAATCCTACAGAAGCTCCTGACTCCGAAGAAGAAGGCACCCCTGTGCCCTCTATCGCTTCTGTAGTCATCTCGGAACCAGTCCCCTCTACATCGTCCACTCCCATGCCCACAAGAGCGGACGACTCCATGAACAATTTCCAGGCCATGATGGCGGTCCTCGAGGAGAGGCTCCGCAAGAGGGACAAGGATTTCAAAAAAGAAATCCTCCGTTTGACAAAGCAACCACAGAGGAAGATCAACGTGAAGGACCTTCCATCCTGGTCCGTGACTAACCCATGGAGGCATGCCGAGCACATGCCTATCACTAGTGGCAGGATCTTCGTTAACGACAATCTAGGCGCCGTCCTCCTTGAAGAGGTGGAATTCTGGCCTAGCTTTGAGGCGTACCCGGACTGCTACATTCGCCTCAAGTCTGAAATTGTTTCCATGGAGGAAACCGAGCTAAAGGAGGTCATTGTGTTTGACCACTCTAAGGCTCAATCACTGCTAGCCGGCTGTCTGAAGGACAAGGGCTACACCAAGTCGAAGGTGCTGGCCTTGAGCAAGAAACACCCATCTTTTCTTGCTCCAAAATCCATGGCCTTCCCCTTCACGGAGAAGTCCCTTCTAGCGGTTTTGAAGGTGGTGGAGGAAGGAAAACCCTGCCCTACATTGTAGGAATGTAGACCCCTCTCCCTCGCCCTAACCCCCGACGACAAGAACTGGAAGGACATCCAGTTAACTTTCTCCGTGGGGAAGTTGGAGGCCGACATCGCTGGACGACAGTTCAGTGAAAACCTCCCCAAGATCTCCGAATATCTATTTCGTCGGGAACAGGACACGAGAGAGAGGCTGGCGGCCTCCCTTTCCCTCCAGGTGCTCACGGAGACGATAGCTGTGGAACAGTGGACCCCAGGTGTCTAAATGGTCTTAGCCAAGATCCGCCTCGCTACCCTGATGAAAGTTTTCTATAGCTTCGTCAGGGCTTGGAGAGCCTGAAGAGAGTTCGTGTTTGCGTCTGCCGCAGTAAAACACAAACCAAGGAAGCTGATTTTCTCCAACGTTTGGGGGACAGATCTCTTTCACAATGACCTTGTGAGGGAGATCGTTGACAAGGCCGCCACTTAGAACTGGAACATTCTCCAAAAGTGGGGCATGTCAGCAAAGAGGAAATCTTCTCAGGATGAGGGCCCCCAACCGAAGAAGTCGTCCAAGAAGACAAGACCACAGCCGCGTCAGGCTAAACATCAGCTTCCGGCAACCGCTGCTCCCCAGTTGGTGGCTCAGCCCCAACAAACTTTCCAACTGGTACGCCAGCCGGTGGTGTGTCAGCCACTAGCCTTCACGCCCATCTACGAGAGACAGTCGACTACCTCTCGTGCCAGATGCACCGGCAGACTCCTCTCGACGTCCCTCCAGAGGGAGAGGAGGCAAGGGAGCAAGCGGCCGAGGTGGTAAACCCTCGGGTAACCAGAAGCAATGAGATGCTTCCGGTGGGAGGAAGACTCCGCCTCTTCCAGGATCGTTGGACCTTCGATCCCTGGGCTCACAGCATCATCAAGAAAGGACTAGGCTGGAGTTGGGAAACACCACCACCAGTTTTCCACCGATTCTTCTAGCACTCCACCCCCGTTCTGGAAAAATATGTCCAAGAACTCTTGAACAAGAAGGTGATGAAGAGGGTAAAGTCCATCAGGTTCCAAGGAAGATTATTCTGTGTTCCCAAGAAGGACTCCGACAAACTCAGAGTCATTCTGGACTTGTCCCCTCTCAACAAGTTCATAGTGAACGACAAGTTCAAAATGCTGACTCTTCAGCACATGAGAGCCTTACTGCCTCAAAAGGCATACACAGTCTCGATAGACATGGCAGACGCCTACTGGCACATTCCAATGAATTGCCAGACCTCCTCCTACCTAGGATTCAGGCTTCAAAGAAGACAGCACGCCTTCAGGGCCATGCCCTTCTGGTTAAACATAGCCCCAAGGATCTTCACGAAGCTCACAGAGACAATCGTTCAACAACTACGCCTACAAGACGTCCAGGTGATGGCTTACCTGGACGATTGGCTGGTGTGGGCAGCATCAGAAGAAGAATGCCTGCAAGCTTCCATAAAGGGGATCCAATTCTTGGAACATTTGGGGTTCAAGATCAACACCAAAAATTCTCAACTTTCTCCAGCTCAGAAGTTCCAATGGCTAGGTATGCATTGGGACTTCCAGTCCCACCGTCTTTCCATTCCACAAAAGAAGAAAAATAGCAAAATCGGTCAAGAAACTTGTCAAATCCAAACGGATTTCAAGACGACAACAGGAACGGGTGCTCGGCTCCCTTCAGTTTGCTTCAGTGACAGACCAAGTGCTAAGAGCACAGCTAAAAGATGCATCGGGAGTCTGGAGAAGATACGCATCAAACTCTCGAAGAGACCTCAGGAGACCTCTGCCGACTCGGCTACGATCCCTCCTTAAGCCATGGTCGGAGTCTGAAAAGGTCGGTACCTCTTCAACTACCGCCACCCTTGGTCGTTATCCATACGGACGCATCGCTAGAAGGATGGGGAGGGAGGGGGGGGGGAACTCTCATCAACGTCAAGTTCAAGGAACATGGTCTTCCCTATTCAAGACGTTTCACATCAACATCTTGGAGGCCATGGCAGTCCTTCTCACCCTGAAGAGGCTGTCACCACGTCCCTCAGTCCACATTCGACTGACCCTGGACAGCGACGTCATGGTCAGATGTCTCAATCGTCAGGGGTCAAGATCGCCCCAACTCAACCAAGTGTTGTTGCCCATCTTTCGCCTGGCGGAGAAGAAAAGATGGCACCTCTCAGCAGTTCACCTACAAGGATTCCGCAACGTGACAGCGGATGCTCTATCCAGGACAGCCCCGATAGAGTCAGAATGGTCCCTACACGCAGACTCATTTTCCTTCATCTTCCAAGAAGTCCCAGAACTGCAGATCGACCTCTTCGCAACGAGCGACAACAAAACACTTCCTCGCTACGTGGCCCCATACGAGGACCCCCGAGCGGAAGCGGTGGACGCCATGTCCCTGGATTGGAAAAGATGGACCAAGATTTACCTGTCCCCTCCACTCAACCTTTTGCTAAAAGTCCTCACCAAGCTGAGATCCTTCCAAGGATTATCGACCCTAGTTCCCATTGATCCTGGACTTACAACCCAAACTAATTCCCCGTCTAGACCCAGTTCTAGTGCAATAAGTTTAGAAGTCGACTGTCTTCGCTTCATCACAGAAAACCCGAGACCTTCATCTCATGAATTTCTCTCCCTAGCCGTCAAGAAGAGGTTTGGGATTTCGAAGGAAAGCTTAGACTTCTTAGAGGAATATAAAGCAAAATCTACCAGAAGGCAATATGAGTCATCTTGGAAGAAATGGGTGGCCTTTGTCAAGGCTAGAAATCCTAGGGAAATATCAATGGATTTTTGTTTGTCCTTCTTCATTCACCTTCAGGGACAAGGCTTGGCACCCAACACGATTTCTACCTGCAAATCGGCCCTGACAAGACCCATACTATATGCCTTTCAAATAGACCTGTCTAGTGACATTTTCAACAAGTTGCCGAAGGCATGTGCTAGACTCAGACCCACACCCCCTCCGAGACCCATCTCTTGGTCTCTTGACAAGGTGCTACATTTTGTCTCAAGTTTGGACAATGAAACTTGCCCTCTGAAAGATTTGACTCAAAAAGGGATTTTCTTATTTGCTCTAGCCTCGGGAGCTAGAGTCAGTGAAATTGTGGCATTATCAAGGGAAGAAGGCCAGATCCAGTTCGCAGAAACAGGCGAGCTCACCCTCTCTCCTGACCCAACGTTTCTCGCCAAGAACAAGATACCCACCAAGAGGTGGGGTCCCTGGAGAATCTGCCCTCTGAAGGAAGGTGTCTCCCTGTGCCCATTGGAGAACCTAAAGGTCTATCTTCGAAGAACTTCGGACTTCGGTGGAGGACAGCTCTTTGAAGGGGAAACATCGGGTTCTGACTTGGCACTTAAACATCTAAGGGCGAAGATCACCTACTTTATTCGCAGAGCGGATCCTGACAGTACACCCGCAGGTCACGATCCCAGGAAAGTCGCCTCTTCCCTGAATTTCTTCCAGTCGATGGACTTCGAGAGTCTTCGCTCATTCAAGGGCTGGAAGTCTTCAAGAGTGTTCTTTAAACAATATGCAAAGCAGGTGCAAAAACTTAAATGCTTCGTGGTAGCTGCAGGTAGTGTGTTAAAACCTGCTGTTTAGTGCTGCAATGAACAGTGAGTTATATAAGGGTGTCTGTATTGACCCTAGTGCGCAACATAGTGAAAATAGTTCCACCGAGTGACACTAGGGACTGTTCTTATTATACTAAGGTAAAGTCACATAGACTAAAACACTTGTGCCACGAGTTCCAAATATGAAGTGTATATAAGACATTTTAGAAAGACTTTATAATTCCAATGGAATTAATGTGTGTGATGGCAAGTTTTCCTTTTCAGATACCACAACTATTTTTATTAATGTCTGAAGTCTATGTAACTAATTTGCATTCCATTACAATTTACATTTATTAATTTTATGTATGCTAATTCTTATTTATGCCCAAATAATAGAATTTGCTGTACTGGTGCATCTTATTTCACTCTAACATTGTAATGAAATACTGTTTGAGAGTTTTAATATCCATCTATACTCTATAAAAATATCTGAACAATGAAATACTATTGTTCCTCCATTTAAACAAACTCATCTAGACTAAGGTAATTTGTTCCAACACGTTATACTTACCTTATCTTCTACCTTGCTCTGGGACCGGCGGGTACTTCCTGATGCTGGGTGAGTTTCTTTATCAAACAACTTCAAGACTTTCCATAAGTCCAATAGGACTCATCCCTGCTGCGGGGGGGGGGGGGGGGGGGGGGGCAGGAAGTGGTAACATAGTACATGTTTATCTGAGGTGACATATACCGGTAATGTCACAAGATCTCTGGGGCCATTACACCAAAGAAATATTGTCTAGAAGTCGAAGGCACCATTAAAGGGAAAAAATCTACGATACATTAATTCTCTGGTACACATCCATCTGGACAACATGACCTGAGCCCAAAAAAACTGATTTTGAGTGAAGCGAAAAATCTTTTTTTGGGGGAGATAGCCATGTCGTCCTGATGGACCCGCCTTTTTCTCTTTTAGGCCTTGACAGGGCTCCCTCCCAATCTTACTGTATCATGGGGGCTGGCCTTGACGTCAAAAGAAATGAAGGACCACGGGCGGTTATGACGTCAGCCAAGATGGGGGCCAAGATGGCGGCCAAGATGGCGGCCAAGATGGCGGCCAAGATGGCGGCCAAGAAGACGTCGTTAAGGACGTCATCCGAGTACCATAACAGTAACGGAGGAGGAGAACTTTGTAACGGCTCCTCCCATATTTTGCCACCAACTTCCCCCTCGAAGCGTAAATGCTATGTCGAGTGCAGATAGCTATGTGGCGTATCAAGAATACGTCCCATGTTATTATACGATATCCTAAAGGGAAACCCTTAAGGATACTCGCGCCAGAAGTTAGAATTCTGTGAAACCTTTAGTTTAATTTTCTGGGAATATCACTGTAGTCATATATAACCTTAGGAAGCTACTAAAGGAACCTTCCATCAGGACGACATGGCTATCTCACCCGAGAATAGATTTTTCGCTTCTCTCAAAATCCGTTATATATATATATATATATATGTGTGTGTGTGTGTATATATACATGTATATACATATACATATATATATATATATATATGTATATATATATACATATATATATATATATATATATTTACACACACACACACACATATATATATATATATATTTACACACACACACACACATATATATATATAAATTTACACACACACACACACATATATATATATATATATATACACACGCACACACATATATATATACATATACATATATATATATATATATATGTATATATACACACACACACATATACATATATATATATATATAATATACATATATATATATATATATATGTGTGTGTGTGTATATATATATATATATATATGATTATGCAAGGTTGAGAAGTACGCCTGCCAGATTATCAACATGTATTTAGTGACATTGTTAATAATTATTCTGATGTAATTGCAATTGGATACGATCCACCCGGGAGGATTGATCGATTTCCCTTTAGCTTTGAAACTGGGCAAGCGGAGCCGATCAGGTCAAGGCCTTATAAGGTACCCATTCAAATCCATGGAGAGATAGAAAGGGAAATTAATAAATTAAGGGAACAAGGGATAACCGAGGAGAGCGAATCCCCTGGGCCTCTCCAATTGTAGCTGTTAGGAAAAAGGATGGCCGGTAAGATTGTGTGTTAATTATAGGAAGTTATAAGGATAATGCATTTTCGTTGCCCTCGATTGAGGAATTACTTAGGAAGGTACGGGGTAGTAAATATTTTACAACTATTGATTTAAAATCTGGATACTATCAAATACACATACAGGAAGACAGTAAATGTAAAACGGCATTTATAGCTAATGATCAACTATTTTAGTTTAATTTTCTTACTTTCGGTGATGAAAATGTCCAAGTCATTTCTCTAGAGAAATGATGGTGGTTTTGTCTCAATTAATTGGCCATAATGGTCTTTTATATTTAGACAATATCATGACTACAGGGAAAATGACCGAGGAACATAATAATAATAATATTCGTAAAGTTTTAGAAGCATTGCAACGTAATGGTATGAAAAATGAATTTGTCAATATGCAACTTTTTCTATAAGCAGGTCGAGTTTTGGGGTCACATAATAACCCCAGAAGGTATCAAACTATGTCCCAGGAAAGTAGAAGCTATTAGAGATTTCCCCAGGCCACGTACCCCCTAAGTAAGTAACTGGGTTCCTTGGCCTCGCTGGGTATTACTGTAAATTCATAAGAGGTTTTGGAGCGATAGCTAGACCCTTAGATGCTTTAAAGAAATAAAAAGTAATAAATTCGGGAGTGGAAGAAGAAAGGCCCTTTACAATTTGAAAGCTGCCTTAACTAGTAATGACTTACTCGCATATCCTAGATTAAATTCGCCCGTTTTAAGTGACTACAGATCCCAGTAGCTTAGCTATTGGTGGCGTAGTTTCTCAACGAGATGATAAAGGTAGAGAGCGACCCATTTGTTTTGTTTCCAGGGCATTAGAAGATGCAGATAAGAATAATAGTACATTCCCTCGAGAAGCTTTGGCTATTCTTTGGGTTATAGAGAGGCTTCAGTTCTTTTTATTAAATCAATATATTGAATTGCAAAGTGATCGTTGCCACTTACGTGATTTATTTTACAAAAGTGACTGGACATCTAGACAATGGAGATGGATTGAAAGATTGTTAGAGTTTAATATAAAGTGGTTTTACTACATAGAAAGTAAAGCTAATAAGATAGCTGATGCCCTATCTAGAGGTGCCGTAATAGGAGTAACAACTAGGACACTAAAGAGGAACGAAGAATGAAACCAAAATATTGAAGACTCCAACAAAATAGAGAGCTAACCATATTGTACGTGCAAGTCCGTATGCAGGGCATTTAAGGATTGGTAGAACATTCAGGAGAGCACGTGAATCTTTCTTCTAGTTAGGAATGAAAAAATCCATAGAAAATTATATGAAATGTCAGCATGTTTGTAACTGTTTCAAAGAACATAAAACCACCGTACCAGAAGCCAGAAAGTGGCCCGTGATTCCTTTTAAATTTTATAGGGTGCATATGGATGTAGTTGGACCATTTCCTACTGTTTTAACACAACATAAGTATATATATGTATTTGTGGATGCATTTACTCGTTACGCTCA
>NC_090760.1:38165403-38172903 GCF_036898095.1 Palaemon carinicauda | reverse complement strand
AATTTTCCATTCGGAAAAGCTAATTTTCTTTAACTACTTGTCAAGTCATCTCCCTCTGCAACTTTCTCCTACCTTCATCCTTGCTGAGTAATGAAGATTCACGTCATCCTTCCAGCCATGTCTCCAATCATCCTTGCTGCAGTGGAAAGACTTAAACAGGGCCTCCAGACCTTGGAGTCACAGAATGCTTTCTAAGGGGAGGGGTCGTGTCGTGGAGCAATTAGAGAATGATGGGTTAAATTACATTGGGTTTCCTCTGTTCAGTGCGTGACTGTCTAACCGTTTACCGTTCTATAATTGTGGTCACTGGGGATACCGGAAAGCTTGGTGGTTGGGGTTGGGGAGCTTGTGAAGCACTGCAGTAATCATTTGTTTAAACATATGATATTAAACCTTTCAGCCAATGCTAAAAGGCTTCAATTTTTTTTATAACATTTATTTTTAACACGATAGTGTGTTGACTTCCTATTTTTCTGTGATGAAGTTTCTGCCAATGGAAAGGATTATGTTTATGTTAGTTCGCGAGGATAAAGGTTTGTTCTGATGAGGCCTATAGTGGAAAAAAATAGGCTTCACTACACGTGCTAAAAGGGAGTTATCTTCACGCGCAATATTTTCTTATACTACCCTGTGAATACATGATTTCTCCTAGAAAATTACCCTTATGGCATAATTAATGGATTTTACACAACACTAAACAAATATTTTGTTAGAAAAATGTGTCTGGACTACTAAATGTTGCCAGTGGAGGGGAAGGGAGTTGCTGTTGTTTTTCTTATCCTAAATATCACCTTCCCGATTAAAGCCCACATCTTAACTCAGTTTTGCCAACATTGGGCTGAAATGTGAAAACAACACTTTTTTTTTCTCCCCTAAGGTCTTATTTATATATCAACGGGTTTACCCATACTTATTACCAATATGCACTTCGACAATGACTTGGTTTTTCCCAATACTTAGTCGCATGGTAGGTAATTATAATTGAAAACTAGATAATGCAAATATTAAAAGGACTTCCACTTTTGTTTTATTTTGTCCGATCGAGGGAGTGTAATATAGCCTAATTGATGAGTGCTTTAGAAGGCAAACGGAAAGAATAAAAGGATTTATCTGATGATGATAGTGTTTGTGACCCTCATAGTTTTATTCCCATTGGTCATAATGATGATGATAGTGATATCAATAATCATTGTGGGTTATTCTAGAAACTTCTTCTTCTTCTTCTGATGATGATGATGATTTTGGTGAACGTGGTAAGTTAGAATGGAAAATATTTCAGAATTTAAGCATGATGAATGTGAGGGGTAACTAGATACAGCCCCTAATCTTTAATATGCACTGCCCATAAGCATAGTGATTGACCACTACCTTTTCACAGCTGATTCATGTAAGTAAAACAATAACAATAAAAAAAAACAGTTTATAAGTAATTATGATACATTGATAGTGCTTCAAGTAACTGGTGTGTGTGGGAGGAGCAATGATATAATATCTATTTGCTATTTTTTATTACAATTAGTTTACTTAAATTAACAATATCTTGCTGGAAATCACGTGAGCCTATTCCTCTCGACGACGAAAGAGGAGTTATATTGGAGCCCAGTTAATTAACATTCCCCCACTTAATCTATCTATGCCAAAGGTGAAGGCTTTAATTAGGAGCATGTAAAAAATTATACTTAAATTGCCAGCCACCAAATATACTTCCATTACATATACTTCGAACATAATATAATTGAAGGAGAGCACATAGCTGTTCTTAATTTTTCTTCATGTTTTATTCCCCTTTCTTATTTAGCTGCATATAGCACATTCTCATTTTAGGAGCACTTTAAGAAATATGAACACTAGCAAGTAAATACCTTGAACTTCCTTTTATGAAAAACGATTAAAATATATTTTGGTTACAAGGACCACAAAGCTATGTATTAAGAAGGTTATTAACGTTTAGTTTAGTGATATTCCTGTTCTGAAGATGAAAGATTATGAACTATCATATTAACTATTCGGTTTGTCTGTTTTGATCGCCCAATAATTTTGTGTGATACGGGCTCTTGCGTCGGCAGCCCGTATAAAGGGACAGTACAAACATCATCATAAGGGTTGCTAAGCCTTTTCCCTTTGATAGAGGATGATGACTATGATAGATAGGCACTGGGAACACATTAGACGGAAACACTGGCGAGGAAATGAATGCAGCCAGAACACTCAAACGATGACTGCAGAGGAGGGAGTTCGGAGCTGAAGTCTATACTATAGTGTGACGAGCCAAGAGAAGGTTGTGACTCAAAGACAGGATGAAAACAACTGAGTAACTGTATTACAGAACATCCGTTTTTATATACGTAAACTCCAGGCAAAAGGGCACAAAGACATAACAGGTGATTTCATATTCAACCGACACTGCACCGGTTAACAGTTAACGGTGAGAAAAAGAGACATGTTATTTCAGGTTCTTATCAGTGCGAGGGGAGAGCGAAGATACAAGCATAATATATACACAAAATGAAATATCGTTACTATGTACGATCGTGTGACAAGGTTGGTACATGGCTCCCCCCCTAAAACTGACATACTGTACATGTTAAATAGGGTGCCCTAATCTAGAGAGGTGAACTGTAGGCGGGTCATCTGGCAGGAGATAAGCAGGTTTTAGACGATCAATGGAGACCCAGTCTTTTTTGCCACGATTGTTTAGTAAGAATGCTTTTGGACTGCGTCGGATCACAAGGAAAGGGCCCGTGTAAGGGGGCGTTAGCAGTGGCTTGCTAGTGTCGTTGTGTAGGAAGACGTGCGTTGCAGAGTGCAAGTCTGTCGGTATGTGATGCTTTGCTGGGGGCTTGTAAGTCTGGTGGCATGGAGTAAATTTCCCAAGACGTGACGTATGCACTGGAGATCGTCGGATGAGGTTGCAAAAGGAAAAAATTCGGCAGGGACGACCAACGGGTCGCCCTACACCATTTCAGCTGCCGAGACATCGAGGGCGTCTTTACGGGATGGTCATTAGTCACAGGAGGACCCAGGGAAGCTGAGTAAACCAGCTGGAATCCTTGCAGCGGGACATCAAAGCTGGTTTGAGGGTGCAATGAAAACATTAAAGCATTCCATTGGCAGCGGGGTTGTAGGCAGTTGTCTGATGTAGGGTGATGCCCAGGAGATTTGCTAATGATATCCACAATTGAGAGGTGAAAGTGGTACCCCTGTCAGAAGTAATATGCTCAGGGATACCAAATCTTGCAATCCATACTGAGAGTAAAGTAGATGTACATTAGGCGGACGTTGCAGTTTCCATGGGAATGGCTTCAGGCCATTGAGTGGAGCGGTTGATGACGGTAAACAGGTAACGATATCCTTGTGATGTGGGTAGGGGGCCTACAACGTCGACGTGAATGTGGGCGAAACGATGCTGAGGTTGAGGAAAGGTACCCACTCCTGAATCCATGTGTCGATGTACTTTGGAAATTTGGCAAGAAGTACAGACGAGGACCCAATCCTTAGCATCCTTAGAAATACCGTGCCAAATGAACTTTGTCTTCAGCAGCTGTGCAGTAGAACGGCACGAAGGATTTGAAAGGTCGTGAATGAAATCAAACACCTGTCGGCACATGGGAGCAGGAATCCACGGTCGCGATCTACCAGTACTGACGTCACAGAGGAGGGTGGTTTTGGAGTTGTCAAGGGGGACGTCTTCCCAACGGAGGGATGTGCAGGATGTCCTACATGCTTGATACTCTGGATCCTGTCGTTGGGCTTCATCCAAGGCGTTGTAATCCAATCCCAGTTGAACGGCAGCCAACTTGTTTCTTGACAGGGCATCGACAACGGATTCATTTTCCCAGGGACCTGTTGAAGGTTGCAATTGTATTCATCCACGGCGGAGAGATGCCGGCGTTGACGGGCGGACCCAACATCAGACTGTCGAGTGAAGGCGTGCACCAGAGGCTTATGGTCTGTGGGAATGACGAAGGGCGTACCTTCTAAGAAATGGCGAAAGTGACGGACAGCCAAGTGTACCACCAGCAATTCGTGATCGAAGGTAGAATAACCCGATTCTGCCTTTGACAGTTTTCTGCTGAAGAAGGCTAATGGGCGGGGAGAGCCGTTGACCACCTGTTCGAGTACTGCACCAATAGGGACGTCGCTGACATCGATGGAGAGAAGTAGAGAGGCATGTTGGATAGGAAAAGTGAGAGCTGCAGCGGTTGACAGGGCCTTCTTTGCATTGCAGAAAGCCGCATCTTAGAGGAGACCCCAATTCAGGTCTTTTGGCTTGCCCTTGAGGGAGGCAAAGAGGGGAGCAAGAGTGGCAGCAACGGCTGGCTGAAAACGGTGATAATAGTTGATCATACCCATGAATTCCTCAAGAGCTTTGACAATCGAGGGCGTGGGGAAGTTCTGAACGGCCTCTACTTTCTCAGGGAGGGGATGGACTCCTTCAGGAGTGATGTGGTGCCCTAAGAACGACACTTTGTAGGTGCCAAAGGTACACTTGTCATACCAGACTACAAGGCCGTTTTGTTGCAGGCAGTCGAGCACGATGCGTAGGTGACGGAGGTGTTCCTCTTTTGAGAAAGAGAACACAAGTATATCATCTACATAACATACACATAAGGGGAGGTCCCCTAGGATGCAATCCATGAGATGTTGAAAAGTGGCCCCAGCATTACAAAGGCCATAACAGGAGTAACTAAAGGTGTATGTACCAAACAGAGTGGCGATGACGGTCTTGGGGATATCTTCTGGGTTCATAGGCACCTGATAATACCCCTTCAGGAGGTCGAGCGTGGAGAAAAACTTTGCTTTGTGCAGGTAGGAGGTCACGTCGGCTATGTTTGTGAGGGGATAGTGATCCGGTTCTGTTTGTATGTTCAGGCTACTGTAATCCCTGCACAGACGGAGGGAGCCGTCTTTCTTCAGAACAATGTGTAAGGGTGACGACCATGGGATGGATGCCTTTTGGCAAAGGCCCATTTCCTCCATTTCGGCGAACGTCTGTTTGGCGGCTGCCATTCGTTCCAGTGCCAGACGTCTGAATTTTGAGAAGACTGGGGGTCCCGTCATCTTGATATTGTGATATATACCGTGCTTGGCAGGAGCCGTGGACGTTTGGCAAAGTTCTGGATGGAAAACTTCCAGGTACGACGTGAGGAGGTGGGCGTAGGCATCCGTGGGTGCGCTGATGTGGAGAGCGAGGTTGGAGGGGGGGAGTTGAAGAGGTGTCGACAAATACGAGTCTGCGTTGACCAATCGTCAGTGGGCGACATCGACCAAAAGGTGGAAATGAGAGAGGAAATCCACGCCGAGGATTGGCAATGTGACGTCAGCAACAAGAAACTTCCAATTAAATTTACCATTTCCCAACGATAATGTGTGGTTCTCGTAACCGGAGGTGGGTATCACAGATCCGTTGGCAACTACCAGCTAGACGTCGGCAGACGTAGACACACTACATCGTGTCCTGAAGAGTTCTCTTGGGAAAAGTGAACGACAAGCACCCATGTCTACCAAATATCGCAAGCCCGTTCCTGCATCATGTAAAAAGAAAAGATTAGAAACACGAGAGGCCACCGCCATGAGCGATGGTCTACTTACACGTTTTTTGGCCACTGACAATCCTTGGCACATTTCTTCGCGGGTGCCCCGAATCTGTAGTAGTAGTATCAAAATTATGGCCTATGGCCAGTAGTAAGTGGCTGTAGAAGTTGTTGGTTGGGGCGCGAGCGAGTGGTGGGTAATGGGTGGCTTTGTCGCCTTTCCGGATTGTCACGGGGTAGGTGTGTATATCCTACGGCATTCACGTCAGCTTCGGTTGACATTGAATAGTCGTCCTCTTTGTCAGGAGTTGAGGCGAGCGATACTGGTCATTTCCCTGATGGCGAGCGAAGCTCTTTGGTCCCACAATGGTTGTTGAGAGAGCTGAAAAAGCTTTGCTATACGAGCGGCTGGCGACGGCGAGAACTGCTGCAGAAGGTATGTTTTGAGGGCATCATACGCTATTAGGGTGTCTCCGTGTTCACAACGCCAGTCGGATATTTCCGGGAAGGTGTCCTCGGGTATCGCTGCGAGAACATAATCTGCTTTGGTGGTTGAGCGACTCATGCCCTTGATTCGGAACTGGATTTATGCTCGCTGAAACCAAGCAAACGCCTCCCCAGTGGGGAACGACGAAAGTTTCAATTGGGCGGCGCCAACCTCCGTGGAGTCCGCCACAGTACCAATGACGGAGGAGCAGGGGGGGGGGGGGGTGTGGAAGGCGGGAGGAGCGAGTCGACTTCCGGGGTCACCAATGTGATGAGCCGAGAGAAGGTTTTGACTCTAAGGCACGAGGAAAGCAACTGAATAACTTTATTACAGAACATGCGTTTTTATATACATGAACTCAAGGCAAAAAGGGCACAAAGGACATAACGGGCAATTTCATGTTCAACTGACACCGCACTGGTTAACAGTTAACGGTGTGAAATACAGATATGTTATTTTAGGTTCTTATCAGTGCAAAGGGAGGGCGAAGATAATATATACACAAAATGAAATGTCGTTACAATGTACGATCGTGTGACACACGGTTGGTACAATAGACAGCCTCAATATACGCTTAACACAGAACCTCAAAGGTCGTGGAAAAAATATTCATCATAAACCATCCTTAATGGGTAAGTCCCAGCAAGGGAGTATTTGTTTACTATTAAGGAATCACTGATTTCTTAATAGGTACTAGGAATGGTTGGTTATCATGAACATCGCCCACCAACCACCACCAACCATACCAGTCCATGTCTGTGATTTGTCCGTTAGTTTGAGTAAAAACACATCTCAAAAAAGATGAATGGATTGCCAGGATTAAAACCATTTAGGTGTAACACTTGCCTTATGATTATTGTTCACCGCATAATCATTGCACCATTATTCAGATATGTATGTAGCAATGAGAAAATGTTCTGGTTTTTGAAAAAATTCAAGTAGAAATATATCTGGTTGGAGACAGCAGGTCTGCCTGAGTGCATATACAGTATGTATATATATATATATATATATATATGTATGTATATGTATATATATATATATATATATATATGCGTAAAAATCACAGGAAAACGTGATGCTCAGATACAGAAGAACCACAGGGAAAAATGAAAATATGAAACATACGATTAAGTCCTGACTAGTTTCGTGATGCTTCTTCAGAAGACTGATTTATTGAGAGAGGTTTCTTTACATTTTATAGGGAAAGTAAACGTGCAAACATACATATAGAGGCTTACAGAAAAATGACACTCCCATACCAGCTACCTGGGCTGTGGTCAGGTGTTTACTGGGCGGAGATCCAACCTCATTAGACACCTGCCAAAAAGGGTCATTTCTGGTGACAGGTAAATTCTAGTTTTTGACTTCTTTCAATACAGTTTATTTATATGAATAACAGTAGCCTTATCTATATAAATACACAAGCAAAACTATATGTATATATAAAACACATCTATATATAAATATATAAAAAGA